>NC_084734.1:84178043-84213043 GCF_033978785.1 Entelurus aequoreus | reverse complement strand
TGTTTCCCATACATTCATTTATTTGTGGCGGCCCGCCACGAAAGAATTACGTCCGCCACAAATAAAAATAAAAAATACAAAAAATAAATATTTTTTTTTTGTCCTGTCCAGTTTCTCAGGCAAATCATATAGTTGATGTAGATGCCCATATAGGCTGTTCAGATTTACTTTACAAAAGAGAAGTGTAGGATACTTCTCTTGTTGCCTTATTTGTATTTGACCACTACTGTTTTCTGTTTATTTGTTACTGACTGTGGCAGGACACCTCTGCCTCTGTTTCACTTTATGTTGCTGGTAAATAATATGGTTGTTGCAGTAGTAGGCTAAAGTTAAATTATTTAGTTTGCACTAATTAAAGGGGCAGAGCTTTAAGAGACATTTTAGCTTTTATATTTTATTTTATAAGATATATTTTTTGTAAGAACCACAATTAATAAATATATTTCAGTGAATAACTTATTGTTCAAATCTGTATATAAATATGTACATAAAGTGTTGTAATTATATTGTAAAATGGATGGATGATGGATGGATGGACGTTTAAAACAGAACTGTTATTATTAATTAGTAAGTATACATTTTTTGAGCGTTTTTAGAGAAAATCATATCATTGTAATACATTATGCAAATTACTCGATGATGCCATGGTGACCACGCCCATAGCCACGCCCCCACCACCACAGGTATCTTGGCAGTTTATGGGAAACACTGATTCTGGTTATGCTTACCGACCTCGAAGATATTTTATTTGGTACATGGTGTAATGATAAGTATGACCAGTTGATGTTATCAACCAAACCCTCCTCATCCCACCCCCCGGATTGTAAATAATGTAAATAATTCAATGTATATTCCCTGATGATTAACTTGTGTGATGACTGTATTATGATGATAGTATATATTTGTACCATGAATTGATTAACCATTAAACAAGTTGAAAAACTTATTCGGGTGTTACCATTTAGTGGTCAATTGTACAGAATATGTACTGTACTGTGCAATCTACTAATAAAAGTTTCTATCAATCAATCAATGGTAGTCACACATGAGATATATGTAGACTGCAATATGACGCCAGTAAACAACACCAAAACTTTACATTTTCCATTGAAAATAAAGAACATTACACACGGCACTCAAAAATCTGTCAAAATGTTTTAGTATGACTTTGAAGCCGCACCGCTTGATGGATTGTCGGCCCAATACGGCTACCGTAGTCAGAGATACAAGTATTACTATGGTGTGTGTATAAGGACTAGGGGTGTCTGATAATATCGGACTGCCGATATTATCGGCCGATAAATGCTTTAAAATGTAATATCGGAAATTATCGGTATCGGTTTCAAAATTATTGTTATCAGTTTCAAAAAGTAACATCTATGACTTTTTAAAACGCCGCTGTGTAGAAGGACGTAGGGAGAAATACAGAGCGCCAATAAACCTTAAAGGCACTGCCTTTGCGTGCCGGCCCAGTCACATCAAATTAGCGGCTATTACACACACACTTAAGTGAATGCAAGGCATACTTGATCAACACCCATACAGGTCACACTGAGGGTGGCTGTATAAACAACTTCAACACTGTTACAAATATGCGCCACACTGTGAACCCACACCAAACAAGAATGACAAACACATTTCGGGAGAACATCCGCACTGTAACACAACATAAACACAACAGAACAAATACCCAGAACTCCTTGCAGCACTAACTCTGACGGGACGCTACAATATACATCCCCGCCCCCCCCTCAACCTCCCAAATTCCAAACTGCTGTTTTGAGGCATGTTAAAAAAAAAAGAATACACTTTGTGACTTCAATAATAAATATGGCAGTGCCATGTTGGCATTTTTTTCCATAACTTGAGTTGATTTATTTTGTAAAACCTTGTTACATTGTTTAATACAACCAGCGGGGCATTACAACAAAATTAGGCATAATAATGTGTTAAGTTCCTCAACTGTATATAGCGGTATCGGTTGATATCGGAATCGGCAATTAAGAGTTGGACAATATCGGAATATCGGCAAAAAAGCCATTATTTAACATCTCTAATAAGGACCGCAAAATGGCACCCATTAGCAGACATATTATCTGCCGTTTTGTTTCACATTATTATGCAAAACCAACTTTTCTTACTTTCTGGTACCTGCTGATGTGTATTTGAGATCTGCATAAGTCCTGAAGATTTGCGCATTGTAGTCCGTGCCGATAACATAGTCGATAAGCTTCTTCTTTTTTTACTATCTTCTTGTCACAGCGCATTCATCCTCTGCTGTTGCCATTTCTAATATAAAGTAGTGTAAAGTTCTAACTTACACTACCGTTCAAAAGTTTGGGGTCACCCAAACAATTTTGTGGAATAGCCTTCATTTCTAAGAACAAGAATAGACTGTCGAGTTTCAGATGAAAGTTCTCTTTTTCTGGCCATTTTGAGCTTTTAATTGACCCCACAAATGTGATGCTCCAGAAACTCAATCTGCTCAAAGGAAGGTCAGTTTTGTAGCTTCTGTAACGAGCTAAACTGTTTTCAGATGTGTGAACATGATTGCACAAGGGTTTTCTAATCATCAATTAGCCTTCTGAGCCAATGAGCAAACACATTGTACCATTAGAACACTGGAGTGATAGTTTCTGGAAAAGGGCTATGTAGATATTGCACCAAAAACCAGACATTTGCAGCTAGAATAGTCATTTACCACATTAGCAATGTATAGAGTGTATTTCTTTAAAGTTAAGACTAGTTTAAAGTTATCTTCAGTGAAAAGTACAGTGCTTTTCCTTCAAAAATAAGGACATTTCAATGTGACCCCAAACTTTTGAACGGTAGTGTATATCTCGCTATGGAAGCGCTAAAAACTACAGGTGTAGTGAGTCTACATAATTCACCCAAGGAACTTTAGTTATTATAGAGAGTTCTGGCCGGACGGTTTTTCACGGGACACATTTCTGGCGTTATTGCACTAGTGAGCCACGGTTGAGTAGATGCTGCTCCGTTACTGATTTAAGTAAAGTCTGATTGTCGTTAAAACAGTTAGCTCCACCTTTTGACACTTCTTCCACTCCCGTCCTTGCACGCTACACCCGCTACAACAAAGATGACGGGGAGAAGACGCTGTCGAAGGTGAGCCACGTAAATACGACCGCCCACAAAACGGCGCGTCCTGAAGAGACTGTCAGGAAGCGGCTTGACGATTGTCTGTAAAACATAATTTACGCAACATTTTGACCAAAGAACCACCATCACATGTTATGTGATGGTGCAGGTGCAAGCCTGGCTCAGGGAGGAGGACGCCCCTGCCATGCAGAGTCCCCAGGGATTGTACCAACTAGTCCTTTCAACAAATTCTGTAGACCACAAGGAAGTGTTTAAATGTAGAAAAAAAAAAATCATAATATGACCCCTTTAAGAATAAACCACATAGCGGCATAGTACCTAATGATGGTCCAGATATGATGTTTTCAAACATCAAAGCAATTCAAAGATTCCAGATCGATCCCTGACTCCTCTGCAGAGCGGCTTGAAACAGCCCTACAACTTTTGGTCGACTTTTAGTGGGTTTGCACCTTTTCAAAAGGCTGCATGACCCCGAGATGCTCCCTCTGTGCCATTAAGGCACATTAAGATCTTCTGACAGGTGATGTGATGGTGTAGGACAGCGCTGTTACCCAGGATCACTAATGATGAAACAGCTCTGAGGGTGTGCAAAGTGTTTTCTTTCTGTTCAAAGTAAAAAAAAAAAAACTATTTTTAAACATCAAGAACAGTAATTTAAGAAGTAGTACTTTTTAGGGCTGCATGATTAATCAACATCGAATCGACATCAAGGTTTTAAATTAGTGCGATACATTTTTTTCCCCCCTCTCTCCGCCAACACCGGCATTTGAGTGACAGCCATGTTGAGCCTCCTGTTTGTTGGTCTCTCGCTTCAAACAGAGAGAAAGGCGTCTCAGCACCTGAGCACGTTTATTCAACAGTAGAATTAACTGAACGCAGTGAGCACTCTTCTCAGTGATTCACAAGGTTTGTTTCCGTGGGCGGAGAAAGAGACCGCTGGGTTGCACGCACACAAAGAAAGCGCAGAAAGACTACCTACTTGCGACTCGCCAGTAGGAAGTGCCACAAAGTACCGTATTTTTCGGAGTATAAGTCGCTCCGGAGTATAAGTCGCCCTGGCCGAAAATGCATAATAAAGAAGGAAAAAAACATATTTAAGTCGCACTGGAGTATAAGTCGCATTTTTTGGGGAAATTGATTTGATAAAACCCAACACCAAGAATAGACATTTGAAAGGCAATTTAAAAAAAATAAAGAATAGTGAACAACAGGCTGAATAAGTGTACGTTATATGACGCATAAATAACCAACTGAGAACGTGCCTGGTATGTTAACGTAACATATTATGGTAAGAGTCATTCAAATAACTATAACATATAGAACATGCTATACGTTTACCAAACAATATGTACCGATATATACAGTCGTGGAATTTAACACATTATTATGCCTAATTTTGTTGTGATGCCCAGCTGGATGCATTAAACAATGTAACAAGATTTTCCAAAATAAATCAACTCAAGTTATGGAAAAAAATGCCAACATGGCACTGCCATATTTATTATCGAAGTCACAAAGTGCATTATTTTTTTTAACATGCCTCAAAACAGCAGCTTGGAATTTGGGACATGCTCTCCCTGAGAGAGCATGTGGAGGTTGAGGTGGGCGGGGTTGAGGTGGGGGCGGGGTGGGGGGGTGTAAATTGTAGCGTCCCGGAAAAGTTAGTGCTGCAAGGGGTTCTGGGTATTTGTTCTGTTGTGTTTATGTTGTGTTACGGTGCGGATGTTCTCCCGAAATGTGTTTGTCATTCTTGTTTGGTGTGGGTTCACAGTGTGGCGCATATTTTTAACAGTGTTAAAGTTGTTTATACGGCTACCCTCAGTGTGACCTGTATGGCTGTTGACCAAGTATGCGTGCATCCACTTGTGTGCGTGTGAAAAGCCGTAGATATGTGTTTGGGCCGGCACGCAAAGGCAGTGCCTTTAAGGTTTATTGGCGCTCTGTACTTCTCCCTACGTCCGTGTACCACTCCGTACAGCGGCGTTTTAAAAAGTCATACATTTTATTTTTTGAAACCGATACCGATAATTTCCGATATTACATTTTAAAGCATTTATCGGCCGATAATATCGGCAGTCCGATATTATCGGATGTCTCTACATTCAATAATAAAATATATATAACTTGTAACATGTATATAAAAAATTACGTTAAAATTTTTTACAAATTATATACATATACACAGTATACGTGTCAGTTGATTTGAAAAACAATATATACAAAACACAGAGACAACTTAAAACACACGTATGTGGATCTGAATACACACACTCGGATTGATGTACAGACACTCAAATTAGTACACACGCACGGGAACTGAATTACACGCGCACAGATTGACATACAAGTTTGCAAATAATTTTGCTACAATAATACAAACCCCGTTTCCATATGAGTTGGGAAATTGTGTTAGATGTAAATATAAACGGAATACAATGATTTGCAAATCCTTTTCAACCCATATTCAATTGAATGCACTACAAAGACAAGATATTTGATTTTCAAACTCATAAACTTTATTTTTTTTCTGCAAATAATAATGAACTTAGAATTTCATGGCTGCAACACGTGCCAAAGTAGTTGGGAAAGGGCATGTTCACCACTGTGTTACATGGCCTTTTCTTTTAACAACACTCAATAAACGATTGGGAACTGAGGAAACTAATTGTTGAAGCTTTGAAAGTGGAATTCTTTCCCATTCTTGTTTTATGTAGAGTTTCAGTCGTTCAACAGTCCGGGGTCTCCGCTGTCGTGTTTTACGCTTCATAATGCGCCACACATTTTCGATGGGAGACAGGTCTGGACTGCAGGCGGGCCAGGAAAGTACTCGCACTCTTTTTTTTACGAAGCCACGCTGTTGTAACACGTGCTGAATGTGGCTTGGCATTGTCTTGCTGAAATAAGCAGGGGCGTCCATGAAAAAGACGGCGCTTAGATGGCAGCATATGTTGTTCCAAAACCTGTATGTACCTTTCAGCATTAATGGCGCCTTCACAGATGTGTAAGTTACCCATGCCTTGGGCACTAATGCACCCCCATACCATCACAGATGCTGGCTTTTCAACTTTGCATCGATAACAGTCTGGATGGTTCGCTTCCCCTTTGGTCCGGATAACACAATGTCAAATATTTCCAAAAACAATTTGAAATGTGGACTCGTCAGACCACAGAACACTTTTCCACTTTGCATGAGTCCATCTTAGATGATCTCGGGCCCAGAGAAGCCGGCGGCGTTTCTGGGTGTTGTTGATAAATGGCTTTCGCTTTGCATAGTAGAGTTTTAACTTGCACTTACAGATGTAGCGACCAACTGTATTTAGTGACAGTGGTTTTCTGAAGTGTTCCTGAGCCCATGTGGTGATATCCTTTAGAGATTGATGTCGGTTTTTGATACAGTGCCGTCTGAGGGATCGAAGGTCACGGTCATTCAATGTTGGTTTCCGGCCATGCCGCTTACGTGGAGTGATTTCTCCAGATTCTCTGAACCTTTTGATGATATTATGGACCGTAGATGTTGGAATCCCTAAATTTCTTGCAATTGCACTTTGAGAAACGTTGTTCTTAAACTGTTTGACTATTTGCTCACGCAGTTGTGGACAAAGGGGTGTACCTCGCCCCTTTCTTTCTTGTGAAAGACTGAGCATTTTTTGGGAAGCTGTTTTTATACCCAATCATGGCACCCACCTGTTCCCAATTAGCCTGCACACCTGTGGGATGTTCCAAATAAGTGTTTGATGAGCATTCCTCAACTTTATCAGTATTTATTGCCACCTTTCCCAACTTCTTTGTCACGTGTTGCTGGCATCAAATTCTAAAGTTAATGATTTTTTTGCAAAAAAAAAAAAAGTTTATCAGTTTGAACATCAAATATGTTGTCTTTGTAGCATATTCAACTGAATATGGGTTGAAAATGATTTGCAAATCATTGTATTCCGTTTATATTTACGTCCAACACAATTTCCCAACTCATATGGAAACGGGGTTTGTACTTCCATACATGTCTTCCTATATCTGGAAAAGCAATATCATCAGCTTCCAGGTGAAGGTCAGACTCTACAAGTCACTTGTTCTTTCCACCCTACTCTATGGTTGTGAGAGCTGGACGCTCACAGCGGACACTGAGCGCAGGATACAGTCCTTTGAAAGCAAGTCTTACAGAAGAATGCTACATATATCATATACAGTGAACACCGGACAAATGATTACGTTCGACATTTAGTTACCACCCATGCTGGCGAACAGGAAACCTCTACTCTCAACAGTTAAACGTCGCAAGCTGACCTGGTTTGGTCACGTCACAAGGCACACTTCCCTGTCAAAGACCATCCTGCAGGGAACAGTAGAGGGGAAGCGGAGACGAGGCAGGCATAGAAAGGCCTGGATGGACAACGTCGAAGAATGGACTGGCTGCAGCTTCCAAACCCTGCTAGGAACAGCAGAAGATCGTGAGCGCTGGAGATCCCTGACTGCCCAAGCATCCACCATGACACCCCTACGGCCTCCTAGGCCAGGGGTCGGCAACCCGCGGCTCTAGATCTTTAGCGCCGCCCTAGTGGCTCTCTGAAACTTTTTTAAAAATGTATGAAAAATGGAAAAAGATGAGGGGAAAAAAAAATTATTGTTTTAATATGGTTTCTGTAGGATGACAAACATGACACAAACCTCCCTAATTGTTATAAATCACACTGTTTGTATTAAACATGCCAGTATTTGGCAAGCGCCGTTTTGTCCTACTAATTTTGGCGGTCCTTGAACTCACCTTAGTTGTTACATGTATAACTTTCTCCGACTGTCTAGGACGGGGGTCGGCAACCCGCGGCTCTAGAGCCGCATGCGGCTCTTTAGCGCCGCCCTAGTGGCTCTCTGGAGATTTTTCAAAAATGTATGAAGAATGGAAAAAGATGAGGGGAAAAAAATCAATTTTTTTGTTTTAGTATGGTTTCTGTAGGAGGACAAACATGACACAAACCTCCCTAATTGTTATAAATCACACTGTTTATATTAAACATGCTTCACTGATTCGAGTATTTGGCGAGCGCCGTTTTGTCCTACTAATTTTGGCGGTCCTTGAACTCACCGTATAGTTTGTTTACATAACTTTCTCCGACTTTCTAGGACGTGTTTTATGCCACTTCTTTTTCTGTCTCATTTTGTCCACCACACTTTTAATTTTGTGCATGAGTGTACAAAGGTGAGTTTTGTTGATGTTATTGACTTGTGTGGAGTGCTAATCAGACATATTTGGTCACTGCATGACTGCAAGCTAATCGATGCTAACATGCTATTTAGGCTAGCTATATGTACATATTGCATCATTATGCCTCATTTGTAGCTATATTTGAGGTCATTTAGTTTCCTTTAAGTCCTCTTAAATAAATTTATATCTCATGACACACTATCTGTATGTAATATGGCTTTTAATTTTTTGCGGCTCCAGACAGATTTGTTTTTGTATTTTTGGTCCAATATGGCTCTTTCAATATTTTGGGTTGCCGACCCCTGGTCTAGGACGTGTTTTATGCCACTTCTTTTTCTGTCTCATTTTGTCCACCACACTTTTAACGTTGTGCGTGAATGCACAAAGGTGAGTTTTGTTGATGTTATTGACTTGTGTGGAGTGCTAATCAGACATATTTGGTCACTGCATGACTGCAAGCTAATCGATGCTAACACGCTATTTAGGCTAGCTATATGTACATATTGCATCATTATGCCTCATTTGTAGCTATATTTGAGCTCATTTAGTTTCCTTTAAGTCATCTCAATTCTATGTATATCTCATGACACACTATTTGTATGTAATATGGCTTTTAATTTGTTGCGGCTCCAGACAAATTTGTTTTTGTATTTTTGCTCCAATATGGCTCTTTCAACATTTTGGGTTGCCGACCCCTGTCCTAGGCCATGGGATGAGTGAGTGAGTGAGTGACATGTCTTCCGCATTTTTATGCGGTGAATATAAAAATCGCAAATCCAATTGCAATTTGAGAGAAAAATCGCAAATAGTTTCTTTCTCAAAATTGAGCAGCTTTATTTTCAACTGTAGTTACAAATATTGATGACTTCTTCTGTTATTGCATTGAAAGGCTACATTTCCGCTGCCGCTTTTCACCGTCCTGATTTGCAACAATAGACCCCGGCTGAAGTGTGCTGAACTGATGCAGAGAGAAATTGAATTTAGCAGCACAATGCTAAGCTTCTCTGGCTTTTCTCTCACTTCAGCAGCGGGGTTGTGGCCTTGTACACAATACACAAACTCCTCAAGCTGTCCTTGAAAGCCTCCCTTCGAAACTGTGCCCCATTCAATCTGCAATAATGACGACTGCAAATGCAAAAAAAGGGCGAGCACAACACAGTCAGCATGTTATAGTATATATATGATGAGCAAAGTACTTATCCCCTTGAATTATTCCCCAACAAAAGCAAACAATAGCAGGTCTGGAGTTTCCTCTTCTTTCCAAAGCCATTAGAGCCATGATGGCCACGCTCCATGTTATTACACGGGCAGAAATGGCTTCCACGGCACACCCAGTAATGTGCTTGAGTAACCACAAAGCATAAGGTGACAGAAAATAAATAACTCAAGAGGGGCAATAGAAGCTAGCCAGGAGTCCGGGGAAGATTGTCGATGAAAAGTGGGAATAATAGCGGGCTGTGCATTCACTTCAAGACAGACTAATTATCCAAGTGCACAAAAGCAATTTGGCAAGTCACCTTGTTCTTTCCCGTGTGCAGTTAATAAAAGGAAAGTCAAACTGAAAAGTGTACCAGAAAAATAATTGAATGTGCAGGTTCTAGGCTTGTACGGTATACCGGTATTAGTATAGTACCGCGATACTAATGAATTATATTCGGTACTATACCACCTCTAAAAAAGTAACGGTCCCCCCACCCGTCGTCACGTCGTGTCATGCAGACGAGCACAATCACGGAGTACTTACCAGCAGATGTAAAAGTGCGATGTTGTTGCGCTATATTATGAACTAGACAGGGTGTTATATTTTATTTTGAAGTATCGCTTTTATTTTATGAAGAACCAGATGTCCGGTGCGGGACGTGTCTTTGCTGTTTTTTCGGTTGTTTACTTCCTCTTCCTTCTGACTTGAGTGGAAGGTAATAGTTCTTCACTGCTCCGTGTTTCTTCATATTGTAAATATTCTTCCTAAACGTTCCTAGATACTTTAAAAGTTAACCAAATAAGGTTGTGGGTACAAGTGATGTGTTGTTTTAAGAAATGTTTATGCACAAATTCGTTAATTAAGGAGTAGAGCGTCGACTGTGTGAATTGTTTGGTTGCATTTACACCACACAGGAGCAGATATCAGTCCGCCAGAAAGCTGAGACCTGTGTATGTGTGTTTTGTGTTTCCAACACAGGTATGTGGATTTGTGCATTATTATAATTTTGTTTGTGATAAAACGTTTTTGTTAATGTCATTTAATTGATTATTATTTTTATATGAATGAATGTTTGTTACTTCCTCTTCCTTCGGACTTTTGCGTGGAAGGAGCACATATCAGTCCGCCAGAAAGCTGAGACCTGTGTGTGTGTGTTTCGTGTTTCCAACACAGGTTACCAATAAATAATGAAACGACGGCATGGTGAAGTGTCTTTTATTTTAAAAAACTACACAACGCAGAATAAGACTCACTACACAGACACAGTGTGTAGACAGAAAAGGGAGAACGGACACATTTTGGCTTAATAATTAAAGATAAAGGTGAAGTTATAACACTGAAACTCCCTCAGAACGAGGTGCTTTAAGACGTGGCTAGCTCGCTAGCGGCTACGCTCTGTCCGCAGTCAGCAGTGTTGTAACTACTTCAAAGTCACTAATCGCGTCGCCATGGAGACATATCCGCACCTACTCAGTGGCCTCGTACCTATTCAGTGGCCTAGTGCAGTCATACCAAAGACTATACAAATGGGACCCATTACCTCCCTGCTTGACACTCAGCATCAAGGGTTGGAATTGGGGGTTAAATCACCAAAAATTATTCCCGGGCCAACCACCGCTGCTGCTCACTGCTCCCCTCACCTCCCAGGGAGTGAACAAGAGGATGGGTCAAATGCAGAGGACAAATTTCACCACACCTAGTGTGTGTGTGACAATCATTGGAATCGTTGCGTCGGACCACTTCTTCCTCCAAGGGAATCTAAATTACTGGTCAATCCCAAGTTCTTTCGATGACATATATGCTGAGTAAGAAGGATCACCAGGACAGAATAGGAATATTATCAAGTTTTACTGAAAATTTCAGGAGATCAGCTTAACCAATACATTCATATCGGCTACTCTAGTTGATCTAACACTCGAACGGAAGAGCCCACTTCTTGCAAAACGAAGAAGGCCCCCCTCCTGTCTGAGAAGGAACACGGCTTCATTGTTCCACTACAGATAAGACAAAAGTGAGTATTCCATCTCATACAGTGCAAGCCTTCAAGGTAATACACATAGTTTACTTGCGGACATAAGAGAAGAAATAGAAAGAGTACAAATGGAAAAACACTAGCTGCTTCACACATGACTATGAATAAAAATAAATAACTCTTAAACATATATATATATGCATTCTTCACAGTACTTTAACTTTAAGTACATTTAATTTCAAGTGTCATCCCTGTAGGACGAGTGATAGCAATACACACTTCCCTACACACCCCGGAGTCATGACAAAGAATGTGTTACAAGCGGTCTATAGTTGACAAAGTCGAGAAAGAATTTCATTATTAACCTTTAAGACGATCACCTTTAAAACATTAAACACACAACATACAAGTAAATGAAGTGCATACTTAGTCAGCAGCCATACATGTCACACTAAGGGTGGCCGTATGAACAACGCCAACACTGTCATAAACATGTGCCATATAGTGAAACCACACTAAAAAACGACAAACACATTTTGGGAGAATATTCGCACCGCAACATATAAACACTACAGAACAAATTCCCAGAATTCCCTGCAGCACCAACTCTTCTGGGACGCTACAATTTAAACAAACGCCATTGGTGGATCTACACTTAACATCCACTGTAATGATACCAAGTACAGGAGTGTATCTAGTCGATACTACTATGATTACATCGATATTTTTTATCATCACAAAATCTTATTTAATTTTTTTTAAAATTCATATTATGTTTACAAACTCAGGAAATATGTCCCTGGACACATGAAGACTTTGAATATGACCAATGTCTGATCCTGTAAGTCCTCGGTATCGGATTGATAACCAAACTTGTGGTATCATCTAAAAATAATGTAAAGTATCAAACAACAGAAAAATAAGTGATTATTACATTTTAACAGAAGTGTAGATAGAACATGTTGAAACCGAAGATAACCAGATATTAACAGTAAATGAACAAGTAGATTAATAATTCATTTTCTACCAATCGTCCTTTATAATTTTGACAAAATAATAGAATGATAATTGACAATATGTTACTGCATATGTCAGCAGCTAAATTAGTAGCCTTTGTTTGTTTACTTACTACTAAAAGACAAGTTGTCTTGTATTTTCATTATTTTATTTAAGGACAAAATTGCAATAAGAAATATATGTTTAAGGTACCGTAAGATTTTTTTGTTAAAATAAAGCCAATATTGAAATTTTTTGTGGTCCCCTTTATTTAGAAAAGTACCGAAAAAATAAATATTGGTATCGGGGGACAACACTAGGAGGCGGGCTTGATTTACTAAAGATACAAATGGCTCGTGCAAAACAGCATGTGCAATCTATAAAATAGCGCGCACTATTAGTGGGCGTGTTGCGTATAATTTACTAAGGCTGTGTGTGCAGTTGACAAGTAGTGCAGGGCGCCTTATTTAAATGAGGATTTTGCGTGTGCTATACGGGTCAACACCATGGAGACACTCATCGACTGCACATTCATGTTATTATAGAATAGAATATATCTTTATTGTCATTGTACATTGTACAACGAAATTGTATGCAAAACTAATTTAGTGCAAATTCATAATAACACATAAAAACATATTATGCTCCTACCTGTGGCGTTTTGCTATGTTTTCAAACAACCAGGAGACATCTACCACTTTTTATGGGCATTTTAGAAGCAGTCGTGCAGTGCACCTAGTAACACCACTTTTTTTATTTTATTTTTTTTACCGCTGAAGGTACTTGGATAAGAGGCTGCACTACTGTGCTCAAGACGCACAAAATGCATACTTTAGGAAGTTTTTATCAAGAGGATATACAGTATGTTAATATATATTACATGCGGAAAAACGAACGTCATTAAAAAAATATTAAATGACACCAAAATTCATTTTAATCAGCACTTTAAGTCATCCACCAGCTATACAATTATAAAATAATGTTGCTGAATAAATGGTGGGTCTAATATGTATGTTTTTCTAACCATCCAAATATGTCGAAAGGATTCTCTATCCTTTGTGTGTCTTTGCAACGCGACCAGTCCTCTCTTACTGTGTGGAACTGTGTCAGTTTGTGTGTCCTTTCCAAACAGTCTAAATATTATAAATAGTGCTAAACGGTGATGAGTGCTGATAAATCACATTGCGTGTGCTGTTTAATGTATTTGCATTTTCTCCTTCCAGTATTGTGGGTGTTTTGATGATGAGTAATATAATGCATATTAATGAAGACATACTTTGCAAACGTTTAGAAGATCAGCTTTCGTAAACCTTTAGTTAATTTAGGCCCCTAGAGTACTACTTATATGTATAAATATCTAAAGCTACCATGGGACTGATCGCTGCATTTGTTTTAGATAAACACAAATAATCACGCTCTAAACATTGTTTGTTATTAAAGATGGAAATGTGGACATCTCAGGGATGCTTGTCATGTTCTAGTCTTCTGGAAAACTTTAAGGCATCTGTCATATTACCTTGTGTTTATTACCCTTGAGACTGTAAACATTGATTCAACCCAGATACGTTTAAAATGTACGCGCCTTATCATGGCCAACTGGAGGACGTATGTGCAGTGATTTATATTGTGCCATCTGTTATCATCAGAACACTATTTCAATACCAACACTCACCTTGGTAGGAATAATGGTGTTTGTTGTATTCAAAACAGTTGCCAATAACTACAAAAGCAAAAGGGAAGTAAGTGGCTAGTTATGTTGCACAGACAGCACTTTCATGTTATTTAAATACTTCAAAAGATTAACTGGACCAGTGACTGAATTGTTTAGGCAACTTGTGTTGTCACATACAACAAAAAAGAACATAAGCATGTCAATATGGAGAGTCTAGTGACAGCAAAAGTCCAATAAATATGAACAGTTAAAATAATGCAGAGACTAAAGTGCTTAAGTCGAGGCTATCTTTATGAATGTTCTGAACTCCTGTTTTCATGTCGGTGTAATTTGGCGCACATATGTGTGTGTCTGTGTGGATAATTGACAGCCAGGTAGTGCATTCCAGAAGTCAAGGGGTTCTCAGAGATTAATTAATAAATCGGCCAGTCAGTCATTAGGACCAGTATCGTTTTTACATTTACCATAATATATAGCAGTGTCAAATCAGTAGTTGTGTTACAGTGCCCGAATCGGTACTTAAAGGCCTACTGAAATGACATTTTCTTATTTAAACGGGGATAGCAGATCCATTCTATGTGTCATACTTGATAATTTCGCAATATTGCCATATTTTTGCTAAAAGGATTTAGTAGAGAACATCGACGATAAAGTTCGCAACTTTTGGTCGCTGATAAAAAAAGTCTTGCCTGTACCGGAAGTAGCGTGACGTCACAGGTTGAAGGGCTCCTCACATTTGCACATTGTTTACACCAGCAGCGAGAGCGATTCCGACCGAGAAAGCGACGATTACCCCATTAATTTGAGCGAGGATGAAAGATTTGTGGATGAGGAAAGTGAGTGTGAAGGATTATAGTGCAGTGCAGGACGCAAGGTTTTTTTTTTTCCGCTCTGACCGTAACTTAGGTACAAGGGCTCTTTGGATTCCACACTTTCTCCTTTTTCTATTGTGGATCACGGATTTGTATTTTAAACCACCTCATATACTATATCCTCTTGAAAATGAGAGTCGAGAACGCAAAATGGACATTCACAGTGACTTTTATCTCCACGACAATACATCGGCGAAGCACTTTAGCTACAGAGCTAACGTGATAGCATCGTGCTTAACTGCATATAGAAACAGAATAAATAAGCCCCTGACTGGAAGGATAGACAGAAGATCAACAATACTACTATTACTATTAAACCCTGGACCTGTAACCACACGGTTAATGCTGTGCCGCCTGGCGAAGCCTAGCAATGCTGTTGCTAACGACGCCATTGAAGCTAACTTAGCTACAGTACCTCACAGAGCTATGCTAAAAACATTAGCTATCCACCTACGCCAGCCCTCATCTGCTCATCAACACCCGTGCTCACCTGCATTCCGGCGATCGACGGCGCGACAAAGGACTTCACCCGATCATCGATGCGGTCGGCGGCTAGCGTCGGATAGCGCGTCTGCTATCCAAGTCAAAGTCCTCTTGGTTGTGTTGCTACAACCAGCCGCTAATACACCGATCCCACCTACAGCTTTCTTCTTTGCAGTCTCCATTGTTCATTAAACAAATTGCAAAAGATTCACCAACACAGATGTCCAGAATACTGTGGAATTTTTCGAAGAAAACAGAGCTGTTTGTATTGGGACACAATGGTGTCCCAATACTTCCGTTCACTCCGTGACGTCACGCGCAAACGTCATCATACCGAGACGTTTTCAACCGGATATTTCCCGGGAAATTTAAAATTGCACTTTATAAGTTAACTCGGCCGTATTGGCATGTGTTGCAATGTTAAGATTTCATCATTGATATATAAACTATCAGACTGTGTGGTCGGTAGTAGTGGCTTTCAGTAGGCCTTTAAAAAACAGAAAACAGAGAAGAAAAAAACCTTTTTAAAAAGTTGTATTTATTTTTTTTAAATGCAAGTCGAACAGAATAATAAATAAAAGATGAAAATAACAGAACAATATGACATTAAATCCAGAACAAATTGACATATTTAATGCAGCAAAAACAGCAAAAAACAGACTATAAAAATGTGACTCATTACCTCCCTGCTTGACACTCAGCATCAAGGGTTGGAATTGGGGGTTGAATCACCAAAAATGATTCACGGGCGCTGCCACCACTGATGCTCACTGCTCCCCTCACCTCCCAGGGGGTGAACAAGGGGATGGGTCAAATGCAGAGGACAAATTTCACCACACCTAGTGTGTGTGAGACAATCATTGGTACTTTAACTTTAACTTAGTTATATGAAAAAAAAAAGGGCCTGTGTCATAACTTGATGTTTAGAATGTCTTGGTCCATGAATGCATCATGCTCAACATGACTGTGATTGGTGTGTTGCTGTTCTAAAGAGTTTATATGGCAACATGTGTGATGGTGTCGGACATGAAGTTGCCAATACATTTTAAAAAGTGCATCAGACTGTGTGCTTAAGTCAGGGCGCTGCATTACTTACAAGACGTTAATTGCAAAAAATCCCCTTCTTGCACTTGTTGCATATGGCTGAGTCAGCATTAATGTAGTACCGAAATGAGGCTCCAAAAGCTACTTTTCTTCCCATCTGGTTCCTACCCATCCCTCTCATTATGACCATCCCTACAGCAGTGAGGCGTATTCATGCTGCATGAGGACAACCCGTCCTGTGTACATAAAAAAAAAAGACGTGGGGATATGAATGCCAATGAAAAACACATTTGGCCCTATGAATGTGAAAGATAACGCCGTTGACTTTTCCCCTTTACCTGTACTGTGTGACACCTGCTTGATGAGCACAGTTCAATTCTCCCCCAGTCAGCTAACTTATGCATCTGCTGATGTGCTGCGACTGGGCCGGGCTGATGCTACCCAACGTGCATTAGGGCCAGCTGTTGTGGCTCATCTGTCGCTGTGCGTGTGTGCACACTCTAATGGTTCCAAACAGACAGGCAGATCCAAACATAACTATGTGTCTACCTTCACCCTGCTGCTCACTATTCTATCCTTTACACAGACAGTGACCACATCCCTACAGAGGTGCCAACATAATTGAGTCCAAGAAGGCGGACTATAAAAAGTGGTTATGGGGGACTAGATTTCCGCGTTTACAAAATCAGAGGCGTAATCTACTGTTAAGACGCAAACCATCACCAAAATGTACATACATGTGAGTGAAATAACTGTCTTCCTTAGAAGAAGGAGCGTTAAACTGTGCAAATAATGTTTCTGGCAACCTATCATTGGTCTTAAAAACACTCAACCACCCCCTCCCGAACTAAACAATGGCCAAAACAGCTACTTGGAATTAGGGTTGGGAGATATGGACCAAAACTGACATCCGGGTATTTTTAGACCAAATGGTGATATACAATATATATCGACATTTTAAACAAAACCTGCAAAGTATTTAGTTCAAAATGAACGCTACATTACTGTTACTACCAGTGTTTTGAAAATTACTTTTAAAACGTATTTAATTATAGTTACTCGTTACTTAACTAAAAAGTAATTTCATTTGGGTAACACTTTAGTATGGGGAACATATGAACCATGAATTAGTTGCTTATTAACATAGGGTTAGGGTTGGGGTAAGGGTTAGGGCAGACCTGGGCATTCTGCGGCCCGCGGGCCGCATCCGGCCCTTTGTGCGTCCCTGTCCGGCCCGCGTGAGGCCAATTATAAATTACAAAATACATTTTAAAAAGTATCTATGTCGAGTGTGCAATACAACGGTGCTGCTTTTGTTTTGAAAATCGTTATTTGTATTACTTCCGTGTGGACGTATGCGTGTGCGTGATTGTGAGTGAATGTGAACAACTGCAATTACAAAATAAAGTTGAAAAAACATCTATGTCCTGCGCGCAATACAACTGTGCTGCTTTTATTTTGAAAAGTATTATTTATGGGCGTGTGTCCGTGTGTAACCTGCGAGTGAAGGTGCACATGCAGCGACAAGTGATGCACGGTTTACACCCGAGACGCCAAAAAGAGAAAAGTTGATGAGGAATGCCGTGTTTTCAACAACACATGAACTGCAAAGCAACGTCCCCTCACCTAAGGTGCGTGCCTGCGCAATTGCGCACTGCTCAAGCGTCCGCTGCGCGCAGCAAGTATATGCCGCGCACCAAATCAAATCCCATCTGAATTATAAACAAAATAAACATATTTATTCTATGTAATTTTGCAATGCAACTTTGAGTGACAGTGACAACAAGCGGCCCTAACGGTGTTCGTCAACACCGTTCAATTGAACACCGTTCAATTATTGTAACGTCTATCGAGATGCTTCGAGGACAGGAATTATATCGATCACTTTATTGAACAAAACTGTTTATATTCGGACATAACCACACCAAAAACATGAGTAAAACACTTCTATCTCGAAAAACTCGTAATTTTCTGCCGTACAAACCAGGCCAAAACCAACTTGTCATCTGTCACCAACACGCATAGCACTAAACCACTGGTGCGTTTAAGGCCACACAAAAAGTCGGACAACTCAAACACCACACAAAGTTACACTATGACTCCTCAGTCATACGCGTGCTTATTTTACTGTCATTTATTATTAATGTTAATTTATATATATTAGTCATGGAATGCTGTTACACACACTATGTTGAAGTATTACTATTATTATTATTATTATTATTATTATTTATCTTACGGTATATATCAAAAATAATATTGAGCAAAATTTAATTGAAATATTGTCGATGTGGCCCTCCAGCAGTGCTCGGGTAGCTCATGCGGCCCCCGGTAAAAATTAATTGCCCACCCCTGGGTTAGGGTCAGGGTTGGGGTTGGGGTTAGGGAAGACTGGTTGTTACTGGTTGTGTTATGATCCGCTGCCCGGATCATATTCTGTTTGGGTTTTCGGGTCACGTGTGTTTTCTGTTAGTCTTGGACTGCTTTTGTTCCTGTTTGTGCACCTCTGAGTTGGTTACCATAGCTACTTATTACTTTCACCTGCCGCTTGTGTTCCGGACGCGTACTTGTTTGTAATCACTGACATTATTTAAGCCTGCCTTTTCCAGTCAGTCGGGCTGGCTTCTTTCTGTTACGATCGGGGCGCATGATGATGCGGGGTTTTGTTCTCCCAGGATGCAAAGGACGAATCCGGACAGGACTTGCAGGTAACAACTTGATTTAATTATAAAACAACACAAAACAGGTACAAAAGAGAAAACAAACTGACTGGATTAGGTGCCGAGCGCACCGGAAGCTAAGGCTACAACTTAGCACAGACTATAACAACTAGCAGGGTCTAGGAGACAAGCAAAAACTTATGTAGCAGTAACGTGACGCAAATAAAGAAGCCAGCCCGACTGACTGGAAAAGGCAGGCTTAAATAATGTCATGGATTACAAACAGGTGCGCGTCCGGAACACAAGCGGCAGGTGAAAGTAATAAGTAGCTATGGTAACCAGCTCAGAGGTGCACAAACAGGAACAAAAGCAGTCCAAGACTAACAGAAAACACACATGACCCGAAAACCCAAACAGAATATGATCCGGTCAGCGGATCATAACAGGTTGTATAATAAGGCCATGCAGAATAAGGCAATAATAAGTACTTAATAATGACCAATTAACAGCCAATATGTTACTAATTTGCATGTTAATAAGCAACTAATTAATGGTTCATATGTTCCCCATACTAAAGTGTTACCTTAATTTCTAATGGAATTACTCCTTAATAATGTACTCAAGCACTATGGAGAGTAATTAAATCGTTACAAAAAAAAAGTTGTATGTCATATGCAGTTGAGAGAAGTTTCATATGAGAGCAGTAGGGCTATGAATCTTTGGGCACCACACGATTCGATTCGATTCTTGGGGGTAATGATTCGATTTAGAATCGATTCTCGATTCAAAATGATTCTCGATTCGAAATCTATACTTTTTTAGTAACATTGGATGCCGGTTCTATGATTAACTACATTCCTCCAAAAAATAGATAAACAGCTCTGATCAATTTCTATATTACTTAAAAGAAAACTGTTTTTGTTTAATGAAATGCTTCCCAAACATTTAATAAAGTCAAATACAAATAAAAAAAGAGAAGTATACCACACTTCTCTTTATTAAAGCAAATCTGTACAGCAGGTATGGGCATCTACAGTACATCAACAATATCAATCAATCAATAATTAATTGATTGATTGATCAACAATATGATTGGCCTGAGTGGCTGGACAGGACAGATTACAAATAAATAAATACAATAAAAAATTAAAAACAATATTTTTGTTTTTTTTAATCGATTAAGAATCGTTGCAAATAAGAATGGCAAATAATCTGAAAATCTATTTTTTTTGGCACCCCGAGAGAACGGTGCGTGTGTGCCTTTAAAAGGAGGTGCCAGTTGCCAAGTGACCTGTGATGTCAGCGAGGGTTTCAGTTGAGCTTTATTTTTTAGCACTTGCAGTCAGCAGCGGCAGTTTGTTGGCTCCGATGGTTATTCTGTTGAATCTTTTCACCGGCTTGCGTTACCTCTCGTTAATAAAGAGAAGGAGCTGCCGCCGCTGCGGGCACGTCGGCTGTGCGCGAAGGCATATGTGTCGGGGGGTTGGTGTCGACAATGCATGGTAGTGACTCCAGTCGTGAGCCAGACCCTTCCTCAGCTACGGTGCCTACCAGGCCACCCGGCAGCGGTGCCTCAGCGGAAATACTTTTGTCTGGTAAGGACCAGGGGAATCGGACTGTTTAAAGAACCTTAAATATGTGGTTACTTCCACAAAATTAAAACAAAGCCTAGTCAAGGCCCGCGGAGGGTGTTGACGCGATGCGATTTCTGCCCGGTGCTTTGAATGTAAAAATGAAGAAATTCAATGAAGCGCGGGTAAACGGCGGGAGTACATATCAAAGGCAGTATTTTTAGCAGTGACGTGCGGTGAGGTTCATGGCTGGTGAGGCACTGACTTCATCACAGTCAGATTTACAAACATATGAACCCTAAAGAGTATCTTATTCACCATTTGATTGGCAGCAGTTAACGGGTTATGTTTAAAAGCTCATACCAGCATTCTTCCCTGCTTGGCACTCAGCATCAAGGGTTGGAATTGGGGGTTAAATCACCAAAAATGATTCCCGGGCGCGGTGCCGCTGCTGCCCACTGCTCCCCTCACCTCCCAAGGGGTGAACAAGGGGATGGGTCAAATGCAGAGGACACATTTCACCACATTTAGTGTGTGTGTGACAATCATTGGTACTTTAACTTAACTTTAACTTGACACATACAAACTGTAGTACACAAAAAAGCACATTTAATAAAAAAAAACGTTTTTATGGTCTTACCTTTACTTATAAATGAAGTCCATGCACAACTGTTGTGCCGGATAATGCACCCCCGCCGTAGAATGCACCCCCTGACGGGAGTGTTATATTAACTAAAGCCCACACTTAAAGTTTCCACATGCAAGATTGAATCTATTTAAAAAGGTTATTTAATAAGAAGCCAAAAAGTGCAAAAACAATAATGTTCGTGTTGGAGGAGTTGTGAATGACTGAAATATGAAATCCGTGCTGCAGTCTGCAGGTGTACCTAATGTTGTGGCCCAGCAGTCATTCACAACTCCTCCAACACGAACATTATTGTTTTTGCACTTTTTGGCTTCTTATTAAATAACTTTTTTAAATAGATTCAATCTTGCACGTGGAAACTTTAAGTGTGGGCTTTAGTTGATATAACACTCCCGTCAGGGGGTGCATTCTCCACCAGGAGGCGGGATTACTGCGAGCCTCAGCCAGTGCGTCTTCGCAGCAGTTTTATGATCGCTCAGCACAAGAAATACGTTACACACATACAGTTGTTGACAAAATACACTGTACATAATATACCTCAGCTAACTAAACTATGGAAATGTATAATATAATTCATATAGCAATACGGTCTCACTGCACAGCAGGCCAGCAGTTAGCCGAGTCATTGCACAATCCCGGTGAGGCTCAACTCAGTGACGTGCCTCAACTGGCTGGTGACTCACCGCAAGTCTCTTCTCAGTATTTGAACGGCAAATGTGAAAATTCAGCGATTTTGAATATAAATCATCTAAAACTGGTGAAGTTAAATGGAAAATAACGTTATAGTATAATCACTGGATACATATAACAATTCAATGATTTTTTTTTCTTTTTAAATTTTTTTTCTTTCCATGATGGCACGTGCTTCCCCTGGCTGCACGTCACTGATTTTTAGATACGTATCGGTATGGCGATAATCCTTCATAACGATTGGGAACAATAGGCGGAATTCCAAAAAAGGTGCAGTTCCCCTGCACACCCACCTAACATGCAAATTGTTTGTATTGATTTATATAATGATATACTGTATTATGTAAAAGGCATGTGTTCTGCACATGAATGCCATCAACACATTTCCAGCTGAGTGTAATTGTAATGAATAGAAACACAAAGATATATCTGAGTGGTCTTTAAAGCTGATGACATAATTGCATTCCACCCTGCACTGCAAACAAAAAGCAGGTGTTGGTAAAAGACTGTGAGATGTTATATGGTGTCGGTGGTGTGCAACCGACCTCTTGGGGCGGCGTGGCTCGGCTGGTAGAGCAGCCGTGCCAGCAACTTGAGGTTCGATCCCCACTTCCAACATCCGAGTCACTTACCCCCAGAGCCACCCACACTGGTTTAAATGTAACTTAGATCATGGGTTTCACTATGTAAAGCGCTTTGAGTCACTCGAGAAAAACGCTATATAATTATAATTCACTTCACTTTGTGCTAATAAAAATGCATTTTTTCACATCTTCATGTATTGATAAAATCCCAACAATAAACATCCGTAATTATTACACAGGTTTGAGTGAATGGTAACTTGTTCAATGACTAGGTCTAAACCAGTGGTTCTTAACCTGGGTTCGATCGAACCCTAGGGGTTTGGTGAGTCGGCCTCAGGGGTTCGGCAGAGCCTCCGCCGCGGAGGTCAAGACACGCCCGACTCATCGTGTAAATAAAAACTTCTCCCTATCGGCGTATTATGGATACCCCCAAACGATGTTCCTTCTAATTTTCCATTTGTGTGAGCAAACGCAAAAACTCCTTGAGCATTCGGTGGAGCACATGTGGTCACACCTGCAGCACACCTGTCCCAAACCTGACTAAATAACAAGTTAAAGGTTTTATTATTGTAATCAAATGACAACAGTCATTTCCATGAGATTATTTTCTAATATAAGTGTTTTGGCCCACTTACAATGACTATAACATATTGTTTTTCATGAGCTGTGTACTAGTATTATAAGTCTGGGTGGGGGGTCCTACTTTGGAAATAATGTGTACCCCTTTCAGATATCGCATTTAGTTTCCACTAAAACATTCACATGTTGCACAATGAGATGTAAACATGGGATTTTGTGTACATTCCTGTATCTTTCTGTTTGTAAAATATATATCTATTAGTATTTCTTTAATATAATAACATCATTTTATGATTACGGTTCGGGTTCGGTGAATGCGCATATGAAACTGGTGGGGTTCGGTACCTCCAACAAGGTTAAGAACCACTGGTCTAAACAGACACATGATAACTACGGATAATTACAGGTAACAATCCCTTATTGAGAAAAAAGGTAAGTAATATAGGACTTATTGGCATTAAAATCCAAGATAACCAAATGTGGCAACATCAGGGTTAGAGAAATTTGTGTCACACTATTGAAAAAGATGAGGGAGACGCCCTTTTCAAAGTTTGAGCCCATGAACCCCAGAAAGGTCTGTTTCTGCCCCTCCTGGCATGAATAATCACCCCTAGCTCTCCTGTAATGTGCTTTGGATGATATATTGAACCACATTTATTACTGCTCCACTTCCACCAGGCTGGGGAGCAGCACGTCTTCCATTAATAAAGAAAGGGCTGCTACAAGACTTGCCAACAGTCAAAGACTACGTGATTAGATCTACTGCTAAAAGACTGAATGGCCTAATTGGTAAATGTGGAGGCATGGACAGCTCCCATTTGCCAATAAGGGGAAGGCATAGTTCAGCTGGTAGAGACGACAATCAAGCACTTTCAAGATTGATCCCTGGCTCCCCTAAGGCCAACCTTAGCCATGAAGTACTCCTGTTGCCTTTGTAAGTGTGTCCACTATGAACATTGCAGATTGGCATCTGACTTGTCATTGAAGATGAATGAACATCAATTAATAGTTGTTCTAAACTCCTGTTTCAACACCAAAGCCCCACCTAAGAACTTTCAGTTTTGGTTAATTTTGGCAGCACCGGTGGATCAAAGCGGTAGTGTTTTCCCAGAAGACGACCACATTTCCCATGAGGACTAGCGCATATAGCGTCAAACTGACATGATATCTGCTGTAATATTGGCACGGATCACAAATATTGTGTGTGTGTCTTTCTTTCTTTTTTCCGGCAACTTTCCTTTCACCTTTTATCTCCACAACACACGTCACTTGCCATCCTTGTCCCGGAAGTCCCGCCCCCCAGTCAAGCCATAGGCTAGAACCCATAGGGGTTTGGGACAACACTGACTTGACTTGGCTCGTGGAAAATAAATATATTCGACATATGTTTGCCTTTTGACTTTAAAGGCCTACTGAAACCCACTACTACCGACCACGCAGTCTGATAGTTTATATATCAATGATGAAATCTTAACATTGCAACACATGCCAATACGGCCGGGTTAACTTATAAAGTGCAATTTTAAATTTCCCGCTAAACTTCCGGTTGAAAACGTTTATGTATGATGACGTATGCGCGTGACGTCAATCGTTGAAACGGAAGTATGCGGACACATTGAATCCTATACAAAAAGCTCTGTTTTCATCTCAAAATTCCACGGTATTCTGGACATCTGTGTTGGTGAATCTTTTGCAATTTGTTTAATGAACAATGAAGACTGCAAAGAAGAAAGTTGTAGGTGGGATCGGTGTATTAGCGGCGGACTACAGCAACACTTTGAGATGGATAGCAGACGTGCTAGCCGCCGACCTCACCTTGACTTCCTCCGTCTCCAGGCCGCCGACCGCATCTGTGATCGGGTGAAGTCCTTCGTCGAGCCGTCGATCGCTGGAACGCAGGTGAGCACGGGTGTTGATGAGCAGATGAGGGCTGGCTGGCGTAGGTGGATAGCTAATGTTTTTAGCATAGTTCTGTGAGGTCCGGTTGCTAAGTTAGCTTCAATGGCGTCATTAGCAACAGCATTGTTAAGCTTCGCCAGGCTGGAAAGCATTAACCGTGTATTTACAGGTCCATGGTTTAATAGTATTGTTGATTTTCTGTCTATCCTTCCAGTCAGGGGTTTATTTCTTTTGTTTCTATATGCAGTTAAGCACGATGCTATCACGTTAGCTCCGTAGCTAAAGTGCTTCGCCGATGTATTGTAGTGGAGATAAAAGTCACTGTGAATGTCCATTTCGCGTTCTCGACTCTCATTTTCAAGAGGATATAGTATCCGAGGTGGTTTGAAATACAAATCCGTGATCCACAATAGAAAAAGGAGAGAGTGTGGAATCCAATGAGCCCTTGTACCTAAGTTACGGTCAGAGCGAAAAAAGATATGTCCTGCACTGCACTCTAGTCCTTCAATCTAACGTTCCTCATCCACGAATCTTTCATCCTCGCTCAAATTAATGGGGTAATCTTCGCTTTCTCGGTACGAATCGCTCTCGCTGCATTGAAAACAATGGGGAAATGTGAGGAGCCTTTCAACCTGTGACGTCACGCTACTTCCGGTACAGGCAAGGCTTTTTTTATCAGCGACCAAAAGTTGCAACTTTATCGTCGATGTTCTCTACTAAATCCTTTTAGCAAAAATATGGCAATATCGCGAAATGATCAAGTATGACACATAGAATGGATCTGATATCCCCGTTTAAATTTAAAAAAATCATTTCAGTAGGCCTTTAACATCGAAGTTGGTAGAGTGGCCGGGTCAGCAATCGGAGTGTTGCTGGTTACTGGGGTTCAATCCCCACCTTCTACCTTCCTAGTCACGTCCGTTGTGTCCTTGGGCAAGACACTTCACCCTTGCTCCTGATGGCTGCTGGTTAGCGCCTTGCATGGCAGCTCCCGCCATCAGTGTGTGAATGTGTGTGTGAATGGATGAATGTGGAAATACTGTCAAAGCGCTTTGAGTACCTTGAAGGTAGAAAAGCGCTATACAAGTATAACCCATTTATCATTTATCATTTATATGTTGCGTTTTAAAAATGAGAAAATTCTGGGCGCATGTACTTTTATAGAATGTGTTTTTTTTTTCTATATTTGAAGATGAATGTGCCTATGGGTGTTCTCATTCATCAGAGTATTGGTATACTGATGGCATTTAACTGATCAGTTTTCCTAGAAGACCTTCGGCCTCTCATCACAGTAGTCTATCGGTTCATGCTCATAGAATTAGCTTGGACAGATCTAGCCTGAGCGCTTAGTGCTAAGGTTTGAACTATTTATAAGGAAGAGCGTATGTACCGGAAGGAATGCTTCTGTTATTTTGTGGTATAAATAAGAATGTATCCATCAATAAATTGTAACCATAGAGTCGAATCGTTCATACACCATATTGAATCTCATTGAACCGTTCATACACTAAATCGAATCATATTGGATCGTTCATACACTAATCGTAACTCAGGCTATGTCTACACTAAGCTGGATAACCCCTTAAATGAATATTTAGCCACACTAAACTATTGTTCAAGGTCCCCCTCCTCTGACATTTTTTTACACGGGCAAGTGCGCCGTGTATTTATTGAATCCCCGGCTCCTAGCTTTGTATGGACTCATTGATCGTTTACAAACAGAGTTCGGAGAGGAAGTGACGCCAGAAAGACCGCGCCCACACAGGAAGTGACACCAGAAAGGCCCCACACAGGAAGTGACGTCAGAAAGAACGCGCTTCATAATAAAGCGGTTTCATAACTCCGGAGGTAACCACTCCTTCCGTCTGTACAGACGCTTGTGGAAATCACACATGAATACCTTAAGAAGGAAGAAAGAAAGTGCATCTCTATCCTCCTTCAAAACCGCACTAAAAGAACACCTCCAGGCAGCTACAACCCTAGCCTAACCCCCTCCGCCCACCACCCCGGATTGTAAATAATCAAATGTATATACTTGTTCTTATGCTTTCTGAGCTCACTATGTTCACTGCTCGCTGTACATTTCCTACCAAGTGAGACCTACACTTTTACAATGTCCATTTCTCAGATGATATACTTGTTGATGACTGAAATATGCTGATAGCAACCTAACCTAAAGATGCATCAATAATCGATTTGCAATCGAATCGTAGCTCTTGAATCGTAAACTAATCATGAGGTGGCCAAAGATTCCCACCCCTATAAGAAACCTCTCTTACACAAAATGTTTTTGTCTGAACACAATAATTTTTATTTAATTTAGAAGACTAGATTAACACAATCAATTACTTTAAGTATATCATTATGTGGAATTGAATTATGCAATGGATTAAGTAAAGAGATCAAACAATGCACTAATCTGATCCAGTTAAACAGTTCAAACCTGTTCAAAGTACAAAGAAGAGGAATCACGATAAATATTTTTGAATGTATTGATAATCTTACAATAAAAATAACTTATATCTAATTCAATTGACTAATTATGATTATTTTTATTTTTTTTAGAATTGTATTATTTATGGACTAAATTGTGAACAAAATTGAGAACGGGAAGTGAACAAAAGCGTTAGCAATTGCTATGAAATGGAAACGAGGTCAGATTAAATACGCTTCTTGTTTCTTCCTACTCCTTTTTGAACATGTTGAAAAGAGAAACTGGAAATTGTGATGCATCATGTTGGCCTACAACACTGCTGGTACTTGGATAGTCAAATGTTTTCTGAGATGGTACTTGGTGTACAAAGTTTAAGAATTGCTGCTTTAATAGATCAGGTTCTAAGTCTCTGACTTCAAAAATTAAATAAGCATTCATTTTGCACAATCAACATCATTCTTCTGACAAGTGATGCATTGAATAACTAAAGCATAAGTTGCTTTTCATGCCTTTGCCTATGAAGCAACTACAATGTAAAACTGAGGTTAAGACTTACACAACATGGTTAAATTGACTATTAAGATTTTTTACATACTGCATATTGCTTAAGAGTCGCTTTAAAATCCATGTACCGTATTTTTCGGGCTATAAATCTCAGTTTATTTCATAGTTTGGCCGGGGGTGCGACTTATACTCAGGAGCGACTTAAGTGTGAAATTATTAACACATTACCGTAAAATATCAAATAATATTATTTAGCTCATTCGCGTAAGAGACTAGACGTATAAGATTTCATGGGATTTAGCGATTAGGAGTGACAGATTGTTTGGTAAACGTATAGCATGTTGTATATGTTATAGTTATTTGAATGACTCTTACCATAATATGTTACGTTAACATACCAGGCACGTTCTCAGTTGGTTATTTATGCGTCATATAACGTACAATTATTCAGCATGTTGTTCACTATTCTTTATTTATTTTAAATTGCCTTTCAAATGTCTATCTTGGTGTTGGGTTTTATCAAATAAATTTCCCTAAAAAATGCGACTTATACTCCAGTGCGACTTATATATGTTCTTTTCCTTCTTTATTATGCATTTTCGGCCGGTGCGACTTATACTCAGGAGCGACTTATACTCCGAAAGATACGGTAAATACACAGTTTAAAGAAATCTGATAGAGGCACGAAATCGGAACGGGGCAATACAACGTTCATTATAAATCCAGCCTGAGAGGAACTTAAATATAGCAAGACATTATATAAACGCAAGCCTTTTTATCATCAAAAGCGTGTCTGCCTCTTAGCAAGTTGAACAGTTGCGGCACATGCTAATCCTTGTCTACGTGCATCCTTGCAAGTTGCATTTCACGCTCCATGTCATCCCAGCAGAAAAGGAGCATAACAAACTACTACTATAAAGCCACATCCCAACCTTCACCAGTAGACACATGCAGCAAATGCTGAAGATTAGTCCTGACTGAGTCATATTTGAATAGTAAGACAGGGAGCGCTGACACCGCTGAATAGCTTTATTTATTATGATGCCGTATCTATCAAACTGCCATTAAAATACTGTGCAAAACTATCAAAATCGTTCCATCATTTAGAGCCTTTTTCACAGCAGCCACACAGTAAACCGCAGGGCAGATACAATTTGTTTGAGAAGAGGAAAAAATACAACCTTCTGTAAAAGTTTTAAGGCGGGAGCGGAAGAACAAGGAAGAAATACTGAGTGTATTTTTGATATCATGGCAACTCAGAGGAAAACGATCCGGTAGGCATCCCGGCCCAGGGCATTACAGAAGCCAGTAATAGTCAACATTGTTAAATTGACAAAATATTTGTTGATAATATTTAGAGATGTTCGATAATGCCGATAAATGCTTAAAAACGTACTATCGGAAATTATCGGTTTCAAAATCATCGGTATCGGTTTAAGAAAGTAAAATGAATGACTTTTTAAAACGCCGCTGTGTACGCGGACGTAGGGAGAAGTACAGAGCGCCAATACACCTTAAAGGCACTGCGTTTGCGTGCCGGCCCAATCACATAATATCTACGGCTTTTCACACACACAAGTGAATGCAATGCATACTTGGTCAACAGCCATACAGGTCACACTGAGGGTGTCTGTATAAACAACTTTAACACTGTTACAAATATGCGCCACACTGTGAACCCACACCAAACAAGAATGACAAACATATTTCGGGAGAACATCCGCACCGTAACACAACATAAACACAACAGAACAAATACCCAGAACCCCTTGCAGCACTAACTCTTCCGGGACGCTACAATTTACACCCCCCCCCCCACCCCGCCCCCACCTCAACCCCGCCCACCTCAACCTTCTCATGCTCTCTAAAGGGGAGCATGTCCCAAATTCCAAGCTACTGTTTTAAGGCATGTTAAAAATAAGAATGCACTTTGTGACTTCAATAATAAATATGGCAGTGCCATGTTGGCATTTTTGTTCCATAACTTGAGTTGATTTATTTTGGAAAACCTTGTTACATTGTTTAATGCATCCAGCGGGGCATCACAACACAATTAGGCATATAAATGTGTTGATTCCACGACTGTATATATCAGTATCGGTTAATATCGGTATCGGTAATTAAGAGTTGGACAATATCGGAATATCGGATATCGGCAAAAAAGCCATTATCGGACATCTCTAATAATATTTGGTGACGTCATCACTCATGTTTTTTCCGAATGGAAATGAACATGCGCGAGTCAACGGGGTGATGGGCAAGCAACTTTTATGTCTGCGTGGTAGGTAGTTTGTGCTTTCTCCTGGTTATCGCGCCCACCTAGTCGACTCGGTACGCCTCCAAACCCATTAAGGCGTGATGCCCATCTTGTCAGAACACAGGTGTTCGGTGTCGTTCCTCTCAAAGTGCCGTTGGCTCGTTATATTACAAAACCCCAAAACCAGTGAAGTTGGCACGTTGTGTAAATCGTAAATAAAAACAGGATACAGTGATTTGCAAATCCTTTTCAACCTATATTCAATTGATTAGACTGCAAAGACAATATACTTAACGTTCGAATTGGAAAACTTTGTTATTTTTTGCAAATATTAGCTCATTTGGAGTTTGATGCCTGCAACATGTTTCAAAAAAGCTGGCACAAGTGGCAAAACAACTGATAAAGTTGAGGAATGCTCATCAAACACTTATTTGGAACATCCCACAGGTGAACAGGCTAATTGGGAACAGGTGGGTGCCATGATTGGGTATAAAAGCAGCTTCCATGAAATGCTCAGTCATTCACAAACAAGGGTGGGGCGAGGGTCACCACTTTGTGAACAAATGCGTGAGCAAATTGTCAAACAGTTTAGGAACAACATTTCTCAACGAGCTATTGCAAGGAATTTAGTGATTTCACCATCTAAAGTCTGTAATATCATCAAAAGGTTCAGAGAATCTGAAGAAATCACTGCACACAGGCGGCGATGCCCGTGACCTTCGATGCCTCAGGCTGTACTGCATCAAAAAAAGACACCAGAGGGCAAAGGATATCACCACATGGGCTCAGGAACACTTCAGAAAACCACTGCCAGGAACTACAGTTGGTCGCTACATCTGTAAGTGCAAGTTAAAACTCTACTATGCAAAGCAAAAGCCATTAATCAACAACACCCAGAAATGTCGCTGGCTTCGCTGGGCCTGAGCTCATCTAAGATGGACTGATGCAAAGTGGAAAAGTGTTCTGTGGTCTGACGAGTCCACATTTCAAATTGTTTTTGGAAACTGTGGACGTCGTGTCCTCCGGACCAAAGAGGAAAAGAACCATCCGGACTGCTATAGACGCAAAGTTCAAAAGCCAGCATCTGGGGGTGTATTAGTGCTCATGACATGGGTAACTTACACATCTGTGAAGGCACCATTAATGCTATAAGGTACATACAGGTTTTGGAGCAACATATGTTGCCATTCAAGCAACGTCTTTTTCTTGGACGCCCCTGCTTATTTCAGCAAGACAATGCCAAGCCACATTCTGCACGTTACAACAGCGTGGCTTCGTAGTAAAAGAGTGCAGGTACTAGACTGGCCTGCCTGTAGTCCAGACCTGTCTCCCATTAAAAATGTGTGGCGCAATATGAAGCCTAAAATACCACAACGGAGACCCCCGGACTGTTGAACAAAATAAGCAAGAATGGGAAAGAATTCCGCCGGAAAAGCTTAAAAGATTGGTCTCCTCAGTTCCCAAATGTTTAGTGAGTGTTGTTAAAAGGAAAGGCCATGTAACACAGTGGTAAAAATGCCCCTGTGCCAACTTTTTTTTGCAATGTGTTGCTGGCATTAAATTCTAAGTTAATGATTATTTGCACACAAAAAAAATAGGTTTCTCAGTTTGAACATTAAATATCGTGTCTTTGCAGTCTATTCAATTGAATATAAGTTGAAAAGGATTAGCAAAGCAGTCTATCCTGTTTTTATTTACGATGTACACAACATGCCAACTTCACTGGTTTTGTATTTACTTTTTAGAAGTCAACCACCGATTACTTTTTCTATCTTTGAAACGATCGCTTGCAGCAGATAGATTGGATTAGAGTATTTTAAACGTACCTAAATTATTCTGAAATACTGTTTGTAAATATATTGACTTATTCTGCCTATGTTTTCACTGTAAACATTATTTAATTCCATAATGCTTTGACAATGAAATCACACAATTTACACAGGCTTCGGATAAATTGCAGGTGAAAACATTTTACTGGAAAAATGTTCAACACCAGAACAGTTTACATTACAGAAACAATAAAAAAATATCAACAAAATATTCATAAAGATGCAACTTAAAATAGAATGAAAAATAGGACATGTCTGAGCACCCTTCTTTGCGTTGAGGCTCACTGACATGTTTTACAGCCCCAGTAAAGAGCCAAATTGTGTTTTCTTTGAGGTTTATCCATTACACAATGCCACAGTAAGGATTAAAAATGTATTTCCATCTGAACCAGAGTATCAGTATAGGCTTACACTGTATTCCTACATAATGTCAACACCACCATGGCACTGTGCACCGGTTCCTATTTTCTAGTTAGAAAGTTGGCAACCCTAATGGGAACGTTTCAATCCTAAAACACATCAAAACACAAATAACTTGCTCAATTTGCAAAGTGGACCTTGTTTTCCATTGCACTACGTACAGTATTTTACGTGCATTTAAGGAAAAGGCATGTCAGACATCTGAGAGGATACAGAGAATGTCCTCAGTAAGATAGTTGGCATTCTTTATCTAACAACGGAGGTGTGTAACAAATGGATTTAACTATCATTTTAGCCAAAGTACGGCAGCTAAACTTTGCCTTGTGCATCTTTCTGAACACATCATCGTCACAAAATGTTATTTTCTTTATAATGAAACGAGATAGCTTTGGTGTTGCGCCGTCGCTTATTTTTATTGCTGCTTTTTTGACCGTCCTCTGTTCACATTACTAAAAATACTTTATTCTTATCAGAACTTTCTTTGTCCTTGCTTTTAAATTGACACACGTTTAATAGTTTTTTGTTTGTAACAGCCTAATGAGCACCGCATTTAAAGTTTCAATTGATATTTCTGAATGAAGTTTATTTGCCAAAAATATCTCAAGCTTAATTTAAAAAGCCTATTTCTAAGTGAGAGCCACTTAAGATAGTCAATGAGTAGTCAACTATCAAAACAGTATTTTCAGCCCTAATGGCACCACTTATATGTTCATCATCATCATCATCTATGAACCAGTGAATAGCCTGCTATCTAACACAAATATGACATTTTGAGCAATTTTGTTAACATTTCAGCCTTAGGTGTTCTGCTCTCCTATCCTCTCATATACTTTTGTCCTTAAAAACACACTTTTTTTTTAAAAAAGAATTTATTAATCAATCAACAAAACAATACACAACAATACCACAACAATGCAATCCTATTCCAAAACCAAACCCGCCCCAGCAACACTAAGAACAACAACAAACAGAGCAATTGAGGACAAACAAACATGACACAGAACAATCCAAATGTAGTGAAACAAAAATGAACATTATCGACAACAGCATCAATATTAGTAACAATTTCAAAATAGCAGTGATTAAAAATCACTCATTGATATGATCATTAAAAACATTAATAAAAAATAATTTAAAAAATTAGAAATGAACAATAGTGTCACAGTGGCGTACACTTGCATCACATCTCATAAGCTTGACAACACACTGCGTCCAATATTTTCCACAAAGATATAATAAGTCATATTTTGGTTCATTCAATAGTTGAAACAAATTTCAATAATGGATCCCATATTCCAATATATGACTCATTATTATCTAAACTAAATGCAGTTTGTTCTACTGATATCATCTCCATAGCTTGTGTGTACCAGTCAGTATGAGTTGGACTATCAACAGCTATCCATTTTTTAAATTTTACCCTTTTTGTTATTATGCAATTTGAAAGAAAAGCATTTTTACTCTTTGATGACACGTTACTAAATTGAAGTAGATCCCCAAGAATACAAGTTTGCGGTGTCAATGGGATGTTTATATTAAGGAATGTGATTGTTTCTTTTGTTGTTTTCAACCATAACTCTTTTATTCTCTGACATTCCCACAATAAATGAACAGGAGTTTCCTCAGCTGCCCGACACTTCATACATAACTTGCTATCTACTACACCAATTTTAAACAGCTGAGAAAATATAAAATACAATCTATTCAATATCTTAAATTGAGTCAGCTTATCTTTAATGCTTCTAAAGGGCTTATTGGCATTTTTCCAAATATCATTCCATGATATGTCTCTTTCATCTAAAATGTTTAAGTTCATCATCCATTTCCGAACACATGCATCATTTGCATTTCTAGTGTGGTGTTCATTTATTATTCCATAAAATAGTTTAATTAATTGTATCTTGATTAAAAAGTGCATCTTCCAGATCATGGCTATTTAAGGACATACTTTCAGAGGATATGCATGTATTTACAGCATGTTTTAAAGAGCTAAAATGTAAAAAATGATTTCTGGGTACATTATATTGATCAACTAAATCATTGAACAGTTTAAAAGAGTTTTTATTAATAATATGATGAGGTTTAGTAATACCTCTGTCTTTCCATGTTGTCCATTTAACCACATTCTTATTAATGATAATATTAGGATTGTACCAAAGCGGTTGATTTAAAGATGTCATTGGGTTGATTCCTAGTATTTTCTGGCAAAGTTTTAGAATGTTAAAGGTGGCTTCTATTGGGCTCTGCCTCAATTCATTAGGTATATTTTTAATATAATATAAGCTCCCCACATCAATGTCCAAATTCATTAACATATTTTTTTCTATGTTGATCCAGTCCTTATCTGCAGAAGAATGGAATAAGTGGCTT
>NC_084734.1:84000543-84173043 GCF_033978785.1 Entelurus aequoreus | reverse complement strand
AGATTGAACTCTTCTGTGTGAAGACCAAGCAAGCATCATGTTTCCGCTCATTACAGGCCAATACCATCCCTACAGTGAAACATGGTGGTGGCAGCATCATGCCGTGGGGGCATTTTTTTTAGCAGCAGGAACTGGGAGACTAATCAGGATAGAGGGAAAGATGAAAGCAGCAAGGTACAGAGACATCCTGGATGAAAACCAATGTTTCCCATCGAACCTGATGGAGCTTGAGAGGTGCTGCAAAGAGGAATGGGCAAAACTGCCCAAAGATGGGTGTGCTAAGCTTGTGGCATCATATTCCAAAATGCTTGAGGTTGTATTTGCTGCCAAATGTGCATCGACAAAGTATTAAGCAAAGCCTGTGAATATTTATGTACATGTCATTTGTAAATTTCAATACATTTTGCAAAACTTAAAAAAATAATGTTTTCACATTGTCATTATGGGGTATTATCTGTAGAATTGGAGGAAAAAAATGTAATTTATTCTATTTTGGAATAAGGCTGTAACATAAAATGTGGAAAAGTGAAGCTCGGTGAATGCTTTCCCGATCCCTTGTAAATTATCTCATGTTTTAGAGCCTTTTTAAACAACAGATCATGAAGTTATTTCCTTGCAAGTGTTGGTTCTATTTGTGCAGCGGCAGTTGGGGGTGCGACCGTGCGTGTGCTTTATAACACGCTTGGGCGACTAAATACAACCTATATGATGTTGTCTGGGCTCCTTGTTCGTGTGGGCGGATTTTAAAGAAAATGCACACTTCATTGCACATGTAATATATCACTAAATTGATGATTAAATGTGGTATAATTCTACGAGAGTTGGTTAGCAGCAGCACGCTTTAGGCACTAAAAAAAAACATTGATATTTCCTGGGCTGTGTAAATACGGGCTGATTTTAAAGATGGTGCACAATTTACTGCACATGTAAAACATCACTATATTGATGGTTAAATTTGTTATAATTACACAAGTGTCAGTTTCATTTCTTGCAGCAGCACACGCTTGTACGTGCATATTAGGCACTTCAAATATTCATGATGTTTCCTGGGCTCTGTAAGAGTGGGCTGATTTGAAAGAAACAGAGTGTATCACAATAATCATGATCATATTAACAGAGGCGTAATGCCACCAAGTCAGCTGAAGGTGCTTGGACAAAATGTGCATGACAGCGGGGGAATGCGTTTGCATGTGGACACAGACTGTTTGGAAACTACACTTGTGTGGATTGAGATCATTTTAACACGGAATATGCATTTTTTTTGGAGTGCCGTTGTTCATGTGGACATGGCCTGAGTCAAATGTGGTTATTAAATCCTCCTGAGAACCGGCATCTTCTGCAGTGAACATTTTTTTTCGGTCTGTTTATTTTGTCAGTCATAAAAAAAAACAACCTTGCTTTGCAAAACACAGACCCTAATTATCAGGAAGATAGTTATGGCAAACTAATCAATCAAAGTTTATTTATATAGCCCTTAATCACAAGTGTCTCAAAGGTTTAGATCCCACATCAGGGCAAGAAAAAACTCAACCCAATGGGAACAACCAGAAACCTTGGAGGGGACCAAATGTTAAGGTGATATTATTAAATAAGTGTATTGTTGTGGTAATAATAAATAAGTGTATAATTGTTTGGTTGTCAAATGTTAAGGTGGTATTATTACATATGTGTATAATTGTTTTGTTGTCAAATGTTAAGGTGGTATTATTAAATAGGTGTATAATGTTTGGTTGTCAAATGTTAAGTGTATCATTGTTTGGTTGTCAAATGTTAAGGTGGTATTATTAAATAGGTATATAATTGTTTGGTTGTCAAATGTTAAGGTGGTATTATTAAATAGGTATATAATTGTTTGGTTGTCAAATGTTAAGGTGGTATTATTACATGTGTGTATAATTGTTTTGTTGTCAAATGTTAAGGTGGTATTATTAAATAGGTGTATAAGGTTTGGTTGTCAAATGTTAAGGTGGTATTATTAAATAGGTATATAATTTTTAGGTTGTCAAATGTTAAGGTGGTATTATTAAATAGGTATATAATTGTTTGGTTGTCAAATGTTAAGGCGGTATTCTTAAAGATGTGTATAATTATTTTGTTGTCAAATGTTAAGGTGATATTAAATAGGTGTATAATGTTTGGTTGTCAAATGTTAAGGTGGTATTATTATATAAGTGTACCATTGTTTGGTTGTCAAATGTTAAGGTGGTATTATTAAATAGGTATATAATTGTTTGGTTGTCAAATGTTAAGGTGGTATTCTTAAATATGTGTATAATTATTTTGTTGTCAAATGTTAAGGTTGTATTCTTAAATATGTGTATAATTATTTTGTTGTCAAATGTTAAGGTGATATTATTAAATAGGTGTATCATGTTTGGTTGTCAAATGTTAAGGTGGTATTATTATTATTTTATAAGTGTATAATTGTTTGGTTGTCAAATGTTAAGGTGGTATTCTTAAATGTGTGTATAATTGTTTTGTTGTCAAATGTTAAGGTGGTATTATTATATTAGTGTATAATTGTTTTGTTGTAAAATGTTAAGGTGGTATTATTAAATAAGTGTATACTTGTTGTCAAATTAAGAGAAAATGACGGTGCCTAAGACCTTTGTATATTACTGTACTTTCCTAAATATTAGTAAATTCATGTAATCAGTGAAATGATAAGAGCCTTGAGGTGGATTAAACATATTTGAGCTAACTTTTGGTTGGAGAATTGAAAATCAATGTGAACCGAAGTCGTTCCACATCAGCTTTGTGGTGGTATTATTAAATAGGTATTTAATTGTTTGGTTGTCAAATGTTGAGGTGGTATTCTTAAATATGTGTATAATTGTTTTGTTGTCAAATGTTAAGGTGCTATTATTATATTAAGTGTATAATTGTTTGGTTGTCAAATGTTAAGATGGTATTATTAAATAAGTGTATAATGTTTGGTTGTCAAATGTTAAGGTGGTATTCTTAAATATGTGTATAATTGTTTTGTTGTCAAATGTTAAGGTGATATTATTAAATAGGTGTATCATGTTTGGTTGTCAAATGTTAAGGTGGTATTATTATTATTATATAAGTGTATAATTGTTTGGTTGTCAAATGTTAAGGTGGTATTCTTAAATATGTGTATAATTGTTTTGTTGTCAAATGTTAAGGTGGTATTATTAAATAGGTATTTAATTGTTTTGTTGTCAAATGTTAAGGTGGTATTCTTAAATATGTGTATACTTGTTTTGTTGTCAAATGTTAAGGTGGTATTATTATATTAGTGTATAATTGTTTTGTTGTAAAATGTTAAGGTGGTATTATTAAATAAGTGTATACTTGTTGTCAAATTAAGAGAAAATGACGGTGTCTAAGACCTTTGTATATTACTGTACTTTACTAAATATTAGTAAATTCATGTAATCAGTGAAATGATATGAGCCTTGAGGTGGATTAAACATATTTGAGCTAACTTTTGGTTGGGGAATTGAAAATCAATGTGAACCGAAGTCGTTCCACATCAGCTTTGTGGTGGTATTATTAAATAGGTATTTAATTGTTTGGTTGTCAAATGTTAAGGTGGTATTCTTAAATATGTGTATAATTGTTTTGTTGTCAAATGTTAAGGTGGTATTATTATATTAGTGTATAATTGTTTGGTTGTCAAATGTTAAGATGGTATTATTAAATAAGTGTATAATGTTTGGTTGTCAAATGTTAAGGTGGTATTCTTAAATATGTGTATAATTGTTTTGTTGTCAAATGTTAAGGTGGTATTATTAAATAAGTGTATGTTTTGTTGTCAAATGTTAAGGTGGTATTATTATATTAGTGTATAATTGTTTTGTTGTAAAATGTTAAGGTGGTATTATTAAATAAGTGTATACTTGTTGTCAAATTAAGAGAAAATGACGGTGACTAAGACCTTTGTATATTACTGTACTTTACTAAATATTAGTAAACTCATGTAATCAGTGAAATGATATGAGCCTTGAGGTGGATTAAACATATTTGAGCTAACTTTTGGTTGGAGAATTGAAAATCAATGTGAACCGAAGTCGTTCCACATCAGCTTGCCATTGCACACTCACGGCAGTGTTGTTTGAATGTTGTTTTTTCTCCTCTCAGCCCTCATTCATCTTCGTCCGACACCAGAATCTGCAAGCATTGCAAATGCATGGCTGCGTTTCGTGAAGGTCATCAAGAGTCGACGGCTGCATGTGTGCGAATCATCTCAGTGTAACACGACTTGGGTTTTTCCCAAACTCAAGCCTTGCGGTAATTTGAAGTCATGTATATGTAAAGGTCAACCATTACTGGGTGAACCAAGGAAGGCAGAATGCACCTGGGTGGATACGTCGCAACATGAGTTCATTTTGATTCGTTTCACAGCCTACAGAGAAATGACTTATTTTTCTAATTTAATCTCATGTACACTTCGATTTTGAAAAGCTGGAAGTCAAACACCTCTTGATTGAAATCATTGCCACAGGGAGACCCAATCAAACACACACCGATGAGCGGCTCTGGCGAAAGTGAGAGAATCATTGATTTTCACCAGGAAATCATCACAGCAAATCTGTGGTAAATGAGAGAGTGGAGAGGGCAAATGGTCTTGTTCAGGACATTCGGTTATCGCTACATTTTCTTTGCATAGACACGCCACAGCGTCCTGCTACTTACGAGACCAGTCACTCTGACGGAGTTGGCTCCGTTGTTTTTATAGAGTGCAAATGGAAAGCACCCCTGAGTGAACCAGATTGTATTGGGTAGGAATTTGAACGGAGCTCGCCAAAAATAAAAAAAATGAGACAAAAAAGCAATAACTGAAGCGACATTGAAATCCTGCTGTGGATTCAACATGTTGCCGTGTGAAAATGAGCCTCTTTGATGTTTGATTAAAAAAAAATATCCTCCTCCTTCCGATGGCTTATAAGAATGCTCTGGAAATTAATAAGGCTCGAGTTACAAGATTTGATATCGGAGCATCAGCTCAAACGCAGTTCACAACATGGTGTGTTTAAAGGCCTACTGAAATGCGATTTTCTTATTTAAAGGCCTACTGAAATGCGATTTTCTTATTTAAAGGCCTACTGAAATGACATTTTTTTATTTAAAGGCCTACTGAAACCCACTACTACCGACCACGCAGTCTGATAGTTTATATATCAATGATGAAATCTTAACATTATAACACATGCCAATACGGCCGGGTTAACTTATAAAGTGACATTTTAAATTTGCCGCTAAACTTCCGGTTCGAAACGCCTCTGAGGATGACGTATGTGCGTGACGTAGACCGGCGAACACGGGTATGCCTTCCACATTGAAGCCAATACGAAAAAGCTCTGTTTTCATTTCATAATTCCACAGTATTCTGGACATCTGTGTTCGTGAATCTGTTTCAATCATGTTCATTGCATTATGGAGAAGGAAGCTGAGCAAGCAAAGAAGAAAGTTGTCGGTGCGAAATGGACGTATTTTTCGAACATAGTCAGCCACAACAGTACACAGCCGGCGCTTCTTTGTTTACATTCCCGAAAGATGCAGTCAAGATGGAAGAACTCGGATAACAGAGACTCTAACCAGGAGGACTTTTGACTTCGATACACAGACGCCTGTAGAGAACTGGGACAACACAGACTCTTACCAGGATTACTTTGATTTGGATGACAAAGACGCAGACGTGCTACTGTGAGTATGCAGCTTTGGCTTCTAAACATTTGATCGCTTGACCGTATGTGCGCAACTTTTTTTTGCGTATGTACGTAACTTTTTTTAAATATATAAGCTTTATGAACCTTGGGTTAGGTGAACGGTCTTTTGGGCTGAGTGATTGTGTGTGTTGATCAGGTGTTTGAATTGTATTGGCGTGTTCTATGGAGCTAGGAGCTAGCATAGGAGCTAGGAGCTAGCAGAGGAGCTAGGAGCTAGCGTAACAAACACGCAGGTGTTTTTATGCAGGATTAATTTGTGGCATATTAAATATAAGCCTGGTTGTGTTGTGGCTAATAGAGTATATATATGTCTTGTGTTTATTTACTGTTGTAGTCATTCCCAGCTGAATATCAGGTCACCCCCGGCTCTCACAGCATCTTCCCTATCTGAATAGCTTCAACTCCCCACTAGTCCTTCACTTGCACTTTACTCATCCACAAATCTTTCATCCTCGCTCAAATTAATGGGGAAATTGTCGCTTTCTCGGTCCGAATCTCTCTCACTTCATGCGGCCATCATTGTAAACAATAGGGAACTTTGCGTATATGTTCAACTGACTACGTCACGCTACTTCCGGTAGGGGCAAGCCTTTTTTTTATCAGATACCAAAAGTTGCAATCTTTATCGTCGTTGTTCTATACTAAATCCTTTCAGCAAAAATATGGCAATATCACGAAATGATCAAGTATGACACATAGAATAGATCTGCTATCCCCGTTTAAATAAAAAAAAATCATTTCAGTAGGCCTTTAAACGGGGATAGCAGATCTATTCTATGTGTCATACTTGATCATTTCGTGATATTGCCATATTTTTGCTGAAAGGATTTAGTAGAGAACAACGACGATAAAAATCGCAACTTTTGGTATCTGACAAAAAAAAAGCCTTGCCCCTACCGGAAGTAGTGTGACGTAGTCAGTTGAACATTTCCGCAAAGTTCCCTATTGTTTACAGTGATGGCGGCCAGAAGTGAGAGCGATTCGGACCGAGAAACCAACGATTTCCCCATTAATTTGAGCGAGGATGAAAGATTTGTGGATGAGGAAAGTGAGAGTGAAGGATTAGAGGGCAGTGGAAGCGATTCAGATAGGGAAGATGCTGTGAGAGGTGGGTGGGACCTGATATTCAGCTGGGAATGACTAAAACAGTAAATAAACACAAGACATATATAAACTCTATTAGCCACAACACAACCAGGCTTATATTTAATATGCCACAAATTAATCCCGCATAACAAACACCTCCCCCCTCCCGTCCATATAACCCACCAATACAAATCAAACACCCGCACAACACACTCAATCCCACAGCCCAAAGTACCGTTCACCTCCGCAAAGTTCATACAGCACATATATTTCCCCAAAGTCCCCAAAGTTACGTACGTGACATGCACATAGCGGCACGCACATACGGGCAAGCGATCAAATGTTTGGAAGCCGCAGCTGCGTACTCACGGTACCGCGTCTGCGTATCCAACTCAAAGTCCTCCTGGTAAGAGTCTCTGTTGTCCCAGTTCTCCACAGGCCAATGGTAAAGCTTGACTGTCATCGTTCGGGAATGTAAACAATGAAACACCGGCTACGTGTTTGTGTTGCTGCAGCCGGCCGCTAATACACCGCTTCCCACCTACAGCTTTCTTCTTTGCTGTCTCCATTGTTCATTAAACAAATTGCAAAAGATTCACCCACACAGATGTCCAGAATACTGTGGAATTTTGCGACGAAAACAGACGACTTAATAGCTGGCCACAATGCTGTCCCAAAATGTCCTCTACAATCCGTGAAGTCACGCGCAAACGTCATCATACCGAGACGTTTTCAGCAGGGTATTTCGCGGGAAATTTAAAATTGCACTTTACTAATCTAACCCGGCCGTATTGGCATGTGTTGCAATGTTAAGATTTCATCATTGATGTATAAACTATCAGACTGCGTGGTCGGTAGTAGTGGGTTTCAGTAGGCCTTTAACCCTTCACAGTAGGACTGGGCGATATATCGAATATACTCGATATATCGCGGGTTTGTCTCTGTGCGATATAGAAAATGACTATCGTGAGTATTCAAGTATACGTTCTCACGCAGTTACTTTTAGCTGCGGGCGTTACACTACATACAGGCTTTTCTCACTCTTTCTTGTCTCTCCTCACAGAGACAAACAAGCGCACCATACTCTCGCGCGTGCAACGTCATATGCCCTCGCGGAGCAGAGAGGTAGCGGCATAGGTAACGTTAGCAGTGGCAGGCGGTGCAAGCAGAGTGATGCAAGTGGTAATACGAGAAGGTGCTAATCTGGTATATGGAGGAAGAAGAATTAATTCCAAGAAAAACAGCACGGGGTCCATCGTCTGGCAATGGTTTGGCTTCAAGCGGGAAGATGTTGAACAGACAACCGTAATATGTCAAGTATGCGGCAAAAGCGTTGCTACAAAAAGTAGCAGCACTACTAATTTGTAGCATCATTTGAAAAGTCACCCGCTAGAGCAGTGGTTCTTAACCTGGGTTCGATGGAACCCTAGGGGTTCGGTGAGTCGGCCTCAGGGGTTCGGCGGAGGTCAAGACACACCCGACTCATCGTGTAAATAAAAACTTCTCCCTATCGGCGTATTACGTATACGGCAACAGCAGAAGTCAGACTGATTTGCAAGTGTGTAATTTGTTGTGAGTTTATGCACTGTGTTGGTTTTGTTCTTTGAACAAGGTGATGTTCATGCACGGTTCATTTTGTGCACCAGTAAAAAAACATGGTAACACTTTAGTATGGGAAACATATTCACCATTAATTAGTTGCTTATTAACATGCAAATTAGTAACATATTGGCTCTTAACTAGTCATTAATAAGTACTTATTAATGCCTTATTCGGCATGGCCTTATTATAACCCTAACCCTCTAACCCTGGCCATAACCCTCTAACCCTAACCCTAACCAAATAACTCTAAATTAAGTCTGTTACTTAGAATATGTTCCCCGTACTAAAGTGTTACCAAAAACATACAACTTTGTCTTGAATTTGAAAAAAAGGAGGGTTCGGTGAATGCGCATATGAAACTGGTGGGGTTCGGTACCTCCAACAAGGTTTAGAACCACTGCGCTAGAGAATAAAGAGTGCTTGAAACTTGTCAACATCTCCGGTCGTTGCCGCACCAACAAAATACCGAAGCAACCAGCACTGACGCAATTGAGCCTGGCGTCTACGCGAAGGACATACACTATTTGATTTCCTATCATAAAGCTCATTTTTATTTGACAGTTTTTGAAATATCTTGTGTGACATCATGCACAAAAGTGCACTTTATTTGTTTTAAACTATTGTAGTGGTGTTCTGTATAAAAAGTGCACTTTAATTTAGTGTTGTTTTGATTTGTCATCTTAGTGACATCATGCACAAAAGTGCACTTTATTTGTTTTAAACTATTGTAGTGGCGTTCTGTACAAAAAGTGCACTTTAATTTAGTGTTGTTTTGATATGTCATCTTAGTGACACCATGCACAAAAATGCACTTTATTTGTTTTAAACTATTGTAGTGGTGTTCTGTACAAAAAGTGCACTTTAATTTAATGTTGTTTTGATATGTCATCTTAGTGACATCATGCACAAAAGTGCACTTTATTTGTTTTAAACTATTGTAGTGGTGTTCTGTACAGAAAGTGCACTTTAATTTAGTGTTGTTTTGATTTGTCATCTTAGTGACATCATGCACAAAAGTGCACTTTATTTGTTTTAAACTATTGTAGTGGCGTTCTGTACAATAAGTGCACTTTAATTTAGTGTTGTTTTGATATGTCATCTTACTGACACCATGCACAAAAATGCACTTTATTTGTTTTAAACTATTGTAGTGGTGTTCTGTACAAAAAGTGCACTTTAATTTAATGTTGTTTTGATATGTCATCTTAGTGACATCATGCACAAAAGTGCACTTTATTTGTTTTAAACTATTGTAGTGGTGTTCTGTACAAAAAGTGCACTTTAATTTAGTGTTGTTTTGATATGTCATCTTAGTGACACCATGCACAAACATGCACTTTATTTGTTTTAAACTATTGTAGTGGTGTTCTGTACAAAAAGTGCACTTTAATTTAATGTTGTTTTGATATGTCATCTTAGTGACATCATGCACAAAAGTGCGCTCGTAGCTTGTTTTAAAATGTCTCTGACAATCTAGCAATGTTTTAATGTAGACACATAGAATCATCATACTGCTGTGGTTATAAACACCAAGTGTTCATTCAAGGCTAAGGCAAAATATCGAAATATATATCATGTATTGTGACATGGCCTGAAAATATTGAGCTATTAATAAAAGGCCATATCGCCCGGCCCTACTTCACAGCGACAACTCTTACTTATTTCCAAAAACAATCCAAGAAAACGCTCTCTCGTTATACCAACAGTTGTTCTAACATAATGGCATAGTCTGCCCGGTGCAATTTGGTGTCAATTTTCACAGCACCCACTTGCAGTCTGAGGCTATATGGGCTTTCTAAATTGCAGGGGGGTGTTTAAAATGGCAGTGTCCAATTCGTCAAAACAATTCTGTCAGCTGTCAGTTTATAAACTAACATTATAAAATGACAGTAGTGGAGACTACTTTGATGCTGGCAGCAGGAGATAACAATTAAGGCAGGACGTCATCTTTGTTCTGGATGCGAATGCCCTTTTAGTACGGGAATGTTGCGTTAGAAGCAGCCGTGATGATGAGGTATTAAGATGTCACTCGGTCTTTTTTCACAGATGACATGAAAATATGCATCATTTATTTTTGAACCCGATTTGCAAATGTGACCCACCCATAATGTGTCACATTTTTGTGTTGATTTATTTATTTGATTTTGTAGTTTGAATTCGTTTTTGGACCCCGCCTTCCGCCCGAATGCAGCTGAGAACCCAGAAAGGGACAAGCGGTAGGAAAATGGATGGATGGAATTCGTTTTTGGAGCTGTCATTCCACGTTTATCAGTATTCACATTGGTCAGTAGGGGGCAGTAGGGCGTTTCTTCCCAATTGAATGCTATTACCTGCAGACCGGAAGTGTCTTGTCATTCTGATGAGAGCGACCAGTCTGTGAACAACTGAAACGTTCTGTATTTTTGATTGATTGAGACTTTTATTAGTAGGTTGCACAGTGAAGTACATATTCCGTACAATTGACCACTAAATGGTAACACCCGAATACGTTTTTCAACTTGTTTAAGTCGGGGTCCACTTAAATTGATTCGTGATACAGATATATACTATCATCATAATACAGTCATCACACAAGATAATCATCAGAGTATATACATTGAATTATTTACATTATTTACAATCCGGGGTGTGGAGGGGGGGGGGGGTTAGGTTTGGTTGTTATCAGTCATCAACAATTGAGAACAGAGAAATGGACATTGAAACAGTGTAGGTCTGACTTGGTAGGATATGTACAGCAAGTAGTGGGCATAGAGAGAGAGAGAGAGATCAGAAAGCATAAGAAAAAGTATCTACATTTGATTATTTACATTTGATTATTAACAATCCGGGGAGGGTGTTAGTTTAGGGTTGAAGTTGCCTGGAGGTGTACTTTTATTGCGATTTTGAAGGAGGATAGAGATGCCCTTTCTTTTACACCTGTTGTGAGTGCATTCCACATTGATGTGGCATAGAAAGAGAATGAGTTAAGACCTTTGTTAGATCGGAATCTGGGTTTAACGTGGTTAGTGGAGCTCCCCCTGGTGTTGTGGTTATGGCGGTCATTTACGTTAAGGAAGTAGTTTGACATGTACTTCGGTATCAGGGAGGTGTAGCGGATTTTATAGACTAGGCTCAGTGCAAGTTGTTTTACTCTGTCCTCCACCCTGAGCCAGCCCACTTTGGAGAAGTGGGTAGGAGTGAGGTGGGATCTGGGGTGGAGGTCTAGAAGTAATCTGACTAGCTTGTTCTGGGATGTTTGGAGTCTAGATTTGAGGGTTTTGGAGGTGCTGGGGTACCAGGAGGTGCATGCGTAATCAAAAAAAGGGTTGAACGAGAGTTCCCGCTAGAATCCTCATGGTGCTTTTGTTGACCAGAGAGGAGATTCTATAGAGAAATCTCGTTCGTTGGTTGACCTTTTTGATTACCTTGGTTGCCATTTTATCACAGGAAAGACACGGTGCCGTTCACCTCTACCACCTGCTCCCTCCCCTCCAAGTAAGATTGCATCCAGCTCGATGAGGTTTTGTTAAATCCGATTGCTCTGAGCTTATCCAACAGTATAGCGTGGTTAACGGTGTCAAAGGCCTTCTGAAGGTCCAGCATGACCATGCCACAGTATTTGCCCGCGTCCACCTCATGTTTGATGTGGTCGGTCAGATAGAGAAGGCATGTGTCAGTGGAGTGGTTAGTTTTGAAGCCGGATTGGAATTTGTACATGAGTTTATTAGTGGCAAGGTAATTATCGACCTGTTCATAAACTATTTTTTCCATTACTTTCAAAATGGAACTGAGAATAGAAACAGGTCGGTAGTTGCCAGGTTCCAATTTGCTTCCTTTTTTAAAGAGGGGAGTTACTCTTGCTATCTTAAAATCTTTTGGTACTTGGCGTTGTGAAATTGAGAGGTTTATTATGTGCGTGATGCTTGGGGCAATGATGGAGGCAGAGTCCCTGAGAAATCTGGAGGGGATATTGTCAAAGCCGGTGGCCTTGTTTGGGTGGAGCGCGCTCAATTTTTTAAGCACCTCATCAGCTGTGACCATTTTTAATTTGAAATCATTGTTGGATACTCCTAGTTTTCTGTAGAAGGCTTTAATGTGTTCTACACCAAAGCAACCAGAGTGGTGGGACAGCTTGTTGACAAGTTAAGTCTGCTTGCTACCTCCATTTTGTCTGTAATGAGGGAGTCACCCTCCTTGATGCTGATGTTAGTGAGTCTGGTTTTGGTCTGCTTTTTCCTCCTGTTTAACAGGTTAGTTTTGGTGAATCAACTCACTGAATAATATCCATGTGATCTTTATAAGTTTAAGTACACATTCTGATGGTGGAGCCTAACTCTAAAGTGTTTGTGAGTTGCAGTTTGTATTTGTGAATGAATCCAATGTACAGCTGCAGTAATCAATACAAAATGGCGACGTGAGTGCGCAATGTTTATATAGGAACTTCTGATCCTAATTCAGACTCCCAAATTACAGCTCCCGTTTTCTTATTGATTTCATAATGTATATTTGTATAATGTGTGTGTTCTGAAATAGGTTTTACGTGCTATTTTATTGTGTTTAGACATGGTTGTATAAGTTAAGCTCTCAGGAATGGTCAATGAACATTTCAAGTACAGTAACTTAAAGCTGCTATTATAAGAAGAAGCATATGAAGAAAAGTAAAGCGTTGAAATGAATGTTGCTAAAATGGGCATTAAGCTATAGGTGAATATTCCTGAGAAAGACAAGACAGTGAAATAATGTCGAATTGGGCACTATATTGTATGTTTTGGAGTGATGATGTGGATATGTAAAAATATATGGCAAAGGCATACAGTATTGTTATGGCAATTATAACTCCAGTGATACAGTAACGGTTTAATGATAGTTTATTGAGTGTTTTGATGAAAATAGAGGTGAAGATAAAGTAAAAGACATTGACATGATAATACAAAGTGACAAAAGATATGGGAAATTAAGTGAATTGTGGATTTGTAATTTCTGTTAATAAATTTTGATGAGAGCGACCAGTCTGTGAACAACTGAAACATTCTGTGTGCTTTTTCCTCCTGTTTAACAGGACATTATTATCTGACTGCTTGTCCTGGCTACCTGGGACCTGCAACACAAAAGGCAGTCTCCAACATTTTAGGGCCACCCGCAGATACATATTAAGTAGGAGGAGCTTATAAAAGTAAAACGTCTTAATGTTTTGTATAAACGTGGTCTGTTCTTTTAAGGCTTTATTCAGGACACACACAAAAAAAAAAGTTAAATTACGGTGACTTTTTTTATTTCATGAAAAAAACAAAGACCTTGTGCTTGCTATCAGTCTTGAAGAGTAGTGCTGGGCGATATATCGAGTTTGTAAGATATATCGATATATTTTTAAACAAGATATGAATTAAGAAAATATCGATATCATTTATTTCACCTTAAAATGACCAAACACCGCTTATTTGTTGTGTTCCTTGTTCTCCCCTGCTTCCCTCCACGGGCTACGAAACCCCTCCTCTTCCTCCTTCCAAGACGTGCTTGCACGTATAAGAACATCCATGATTGGTTTGTTGTTTACTATGATGAGTCACGATTGATTGAGATTAGGGCAAAACATTAAGGACAAGCCAATCAGAGGCAAGATAGGGCGGGGAAATCACAACAGACATCCCAAATGACGTCGAGAGAGTCGAAGAGACAAGAGTCAAAATGTAAACAAACGGTGGATCGACACCTAACATCCGCTGTAATGAAATCAAGTACAAGCACGTATCGAGTCGATACTACTATGATTACGTCGATATTTTTTGGCATCACATCTTCTTTCGTTTTTTTTTTTAATGTATATTATGTTTATAAACTCAAGAAATATGTCCCTGGACACATGAGGACTTTGTGGTATAATCCAAAAACTAATGTAAAGTATCAAACAACAGATAAGTGATTATTACATTTTAACAGAAGTGTAGATAGAACATGTTGAAACAGGAAGTAAGCAGATATTAACAGTAAATGAACAAGTAGATTAATAATTAATTTTCTACCACTTGTCCTTAATAATGTTGAAAAAATAATAGAATGATAAATGACACAATATGTTACTGCGTACGTTAGCAGACTAATTAGGAGCCTTTGTTTGTTTACTTACTACTAAAAGACAAGTTGTCTAGTATAGTCACTATTTTATTTAAGGACTTAACTGCAATAAGAAACATATGTTTAATGTACCCTAAGATTTTTTGTTAAAATAAAGCCAATAATGCAATTTTTTTTGTGGTCCCCTTTATTTAGAAAAGTACCGAAAAAATGTTAGAACCGGTACCAAAATATTGGTATCGTTACAACACTAGTCCATTGTAATCAATTATGCCAATGATGTCATCTATCAACTTCTAGCAACTTTTATGACGGTCAATAGCTTCTTTCCTTACTGAGGAATTGGCAACACTGGAAGATCAAGACAGATCAAAAAAGAGATTGAGGACAGTGAGGACGCAAATGTAGAATAGATACAAATTGAAAACACAGATGCAGAGGATGAGACAGAATAGCAAGCAGAGAAGATGATTTTCATTTCTAATTTCTGCTTGATCAAGATTAGCATTAGAAGGCCAAAGTGTAGGGAGAGCCGCTGAAGATGAGGACATCAGTCTCAAGGTATAAATGGACTTTAATACAGGCCAAATTGCTGTTAAGAATTTTAATTAGTTTTTTATTTAAGACACAAGTTTTAACTTTGCACTCTATTAATCTCAATATTGGAGATTATATACAGTAACTTTATTTGCAAGCAATGTGCAATGCTACATTTTTGTTAACGGAAATATTTGATTCAATTACTGCTTCCCAGAGGAAGCTCTTAATTTAGTTATTTGAAAATAATTCCATAAAAAGTACAATTTATATCATTATTCATAACATTATTCAAATGTTGCTAAGAGTGAGATGTAGTGTATGGAGTGTCATTTCAAACTACTAGTTTTTGATCAAATTAAAGAAAAAACTTGTTTTCAATGATCTCAATACTTAGATGCGTCACAATTCGGACATGGGCGATTGTAAAACCGATGAGTAAACGTCAATAATTTAGTGTTAATTAAGTAATGTAGACAAATCTAAAATTTGGCTGACTGTAGGGAGCCACCTCACCGAGGGATCCGACCATCTCCGTTACTTTAGAGCAGTTATGTTCCAGTTTTGCACACATTTCCATTAATTTAATAAATGTAATGTGAATTAATTCAACTGTTTAATATTACAAATGCACTGTTTTTAAAAATGTGCAAATAATGATTTTTTAGTGAAACGAAATAAAATGTAAAACTGCATTAACGTACATAAATTCAAGATGCATCAATAATCGATTTTTAATCAAATCACAGCTTCTGAATCGTAATCGAATCACGATGTGCCCATGGGTTCCAACCCCTGTTTGTATTCATTGGTTTCTTTGAAAGGTAGGGGGGAAAAATCATTACAAATCGTGAATCTAATTTTTTTGTGAAAGATTACATTTTTAAGCCATATCGCCCAGGCCTAATATATCATATTGTTACAAGGGAGTATTTTGTCATTTGGGGTTCATTATTTTGTTATAACAGTTTGACCAAGATGTGAAGCATAGCACAATTATTGTGAAGAACGCATGTGTGACTGGTGGGAAAAAAAGAGAGGTCCTAACAGTGGCCATTTTTGAATGACACAAGATTGTTGACTTAAAAGAAAATTGCCTCTGGTGTTCCTGCCTGCCAATCTTGCACTACATCTTAACAGACCCTCGGTTACAATAGTTAACCATTCAAAGTGCATTAAGACTGTCATATTTCTGATCACTCTCTACTTTCATCCAGCACTAACCTCTTGCAGTGTTTATCCCATACATTCAGTCTCACTGAGAAAAAAAGTTACAACATTGGATAGTTTTAATAAAAACGGTTTACTTCTAACCTTCTCCCCTCCACTTGGGTAACTCCATTTTTATGAAAACCTCCCATAATCCCTCCAACAGATTTTTGTTTTGGTCTGTCTTCCAGAATCAAGTCTGGAAGACAGGAATAGTCCATTGTGTGTAAAGGGAGAGCTGTCGAAAAGCATGCTAATGTATTTTGAAGGGCATTAATTCAGCCAGGAAATACAGAATTGTTTTGGATATAAGTACACTTTATTAACCCTTGTGTTGTCCTCATTTCCTGTATACACCCTGTGTCCTCCGGGTTAAAATGACCCGTCTTCACTAAACCCCTAATATAAGCAGCTTAATTGAATTTAAACACCAAATTTCATCTTGCTTGAAGAAACAACTTGTCATACACCACAAAATGTGTGAATAACTGAGTTTTCCCTCTTCACTTCATTTCTATATCTTAAGAAAAGCAAATACAAATGTGCGTTTTGAATGCATTTTTATTCATCCCAATGACTCAGTTTATTTTCTTTCTCCAGTGAACAATTGAAGACAATGTACGATACAAAAATATGAAAAATAACATAACCCATTCAACTAATTAGCTAACCCTAATTGGCACATGTAGGGCAGTATGCAAGTGCGCAGCATTTGCAGATATATTTCTTACACCTGCAGCACACAGTATGTGCTTTAGAGTCCTTCTTTTGAGGGCAGAACTGGCATCTCTTCCTCTTACTTTCCCTAGCTGGGGAAGTGGCTGTGGTAGCTGGATCCTCAGGTTGATCAGGAGCTCCTGCACTCTGAATAGCGTTCACAACAGCTGCTGAGGCTTCTGTGCGGGGGACATGCTTCCTTCTTTCAATGAGTGGAATTACAAGTGCCTTTCCCAGCTGCTCCAGGAACACCCTCCTCTTGTTCTGCTTTGTCATCTCCAGGATTATTTTTTCAATTGCTGGTGTGATAAACAGGTAGAATGTAGAGACAATGTCACGGGCATGAGAAACGGCATACCTTGTGGGTCCTGGGGTCATCTTTATGATGTTTTGTTCTGCATGCCTGCCTTGATGGTCATATGCTGCTGAGGACCATGTTATTTTGCCATTTTTTCAAAGGAAAGTCTCTCTTTCAGCTTCAGGGTTTTCTTATTTTTCTGAAGATGATTCATCATGCTCTGGGTTGTATTCCTCCCCATCTTCTTCTTCTGATACATCCTCCACTTTCTCTTCTGAATCAGAGTTGTCTTGCTGGACATCTGAAAAAAATCAGCTCTAGAGCCTCTTCAGCGGTATAACGCACACTCATGGCTTCAGCACAGACATAATTCGGGGCCCTGCGATCTGCAGCACCTTTATAATCTCTGGAAATCCACAGAAAAAGAGCTTTGCTACTGTTGGACTATAACAACTAAAACATTGTAACATTCTGTCATGTATAAATAACTCTGTGACTTTGATTTCAACACTTTGTGACTCACGGGTTATTTTGACCCAAAGACCACCTTTGTACATTTTTTTGTACAGCTTACATGGAAATGTGAATCAAAGCAACGTTTCACTTTTTCTACTGTTAGTTCCAAGCTAGGAGAAGTCATACAATTTCAAACTAAAAAAATATTGTTTAGGGAATTTTGTTTTGGTTTTTAAAACAGTTTGTCAAAATGACCCGAGGACAACAAGAGGGCTAAATATGTTTTTTAATTAGATGTTTTGGGCCCCCAGGTAACTGAGTATCTGAGTTATTGTGTAGAAATATGGGGAAATAACTACAAAAGTACACTTCATTCACTAACTGTGTTACAAAAAAGATCAGTTAGAATAATACATAATGTTGGATATAGAGAACATACAAACCCTTTATTTATTGAATCAAAAATACTGAAATTCCACGACATAGTGAATTTGCAAACTGCTAAAATTATACACAAAGCAAACTACAACCTGCTACCCAAGAATATACAACAATTATTCTCAAAAAAAGAGGAGAAATATAATCTTAGAGAAAAATGTAATTTAAAACATTTCTACGCACAACACTTAAAGGCCTACTGAAAGCCACTACTACCGACCACGCAGTCTGATAGTTTATATATCAATGATGAAATCTTAACATTGCAACACATGCCAATACGGCCGGGTTAACTTATAAAGTGACATTTAAAATTTCCCGGGAAATATCCGGCTGAAACGTCGCGGTATCATGACGTATGCGCGTGACGAAGTCAGAGTAACGGAAGTTATGGTACCCCGTAGAATCCTATACAAAAAGCTCTGTTTTCATTTCATAATTCCACAGTATTCTGAAAATCTTTTGCAATTTGTTTAATGATGTCAATGAAGGCTGCAAAGAAGACAGTTGTAGGTGGGATCGGTGTATTAGCAGCGGACTACAGCAACACAACCAGGAGGACTTTGTTGGAGCGCTAGCCGCGCTAGCCGTGTTAGCCGCGCTAGCCGCCGACCTCACCTTGACTTCCTACGTCTCCGGGTCGCCAAACGCATCGGGTGAAGTCCTTCGTCCTTCTGCCGATCGCTGGAACGCAGGTGAGCACGGGTGTTGAGCAGATGAGGGCTGGCTGGCGTAGGTGGAGAGTTAATGTTTTTAGCATAGCTCTGTGCGGTCCGGTTGCTAAGTTGCTAAGTTAGCTTCAATGGCGTCGTTAGCACAGCATTGTTAACCTTCGCCAGCCTGGAAAGCATTAACCGTGTATTTACATGTCCACGGTTTAATAGTATTGTTGATTTTCTATCTATCCTTCCACTCAGGGGTTTATTTTTTTTGTTTCTATATGCAGTTAAAGCACGATGCTATCACGTTAGCTCGTAGCTAAAGCATTTCGCCGATGTATTGTCGTGGAGATAAAAGGCACTGAATGTCCATTTCGCGTTCTCGACTCTCATTTTCAAGAGGATATAGTATCCGAGGTGGTTTAAAATACAAATCCGTGATCCACAAAAGAAAAAGGAGAGTGTGGAATCCAATGAGCCAGCTTGTACCTAAGTTACGGTCAGAGCGAAAAAAGATACGTCCATCACTGTCTCTCAAGTCCTTCACTGTAACGTTCCTCATCTACGAATCTTTCATCCTCGCTCAAATTAATGGGGTAATCATTACTTTCTCGGTCCGAATCTCTCTCGTTCCATTGTAAACAACGGGGAATTGTGAGGAATACTAGCTCCTGTGACTTCACGCTACTTCCGGTACAGGCAAGGCTTTTTTTTATCAGCGAGCAAAAGTTGCGAACTTTATCGTTGATTTTCTCTACTAAATCCTTTCAGCAAAAATATGGCAATATCGCGAAATGATCAAGTATGACACATAGAATGGATCTGCTATTCCCGTTTAAATTTAAAAAAATCATTTCAGTAGGCCTTTAAGACCTTCAGTATATCAGTATTTGGAATTAAATTATCGAATGGATTAAGCAAATAAATCAAACAATGTACTAATATGATCCACTTCAAGAAACTCTTCAAACTTAAAGTGTTTACAAGTACAAATAAGAAGAACCGTGATAAACATTCTGAATTTATCTCATCCATCCATTCATTTTCAAGATAATCTTACTCATCTCACCATATGAAATTTAACTTACTTCACTGAGTATTATTTATTTAATTTTATTGTGATTACTTATAGAGTATATTGTGAATAAATTGAGGACAGGAAGTGAACAAAAGTTTTAGCAACTGTTATGTAAAGGAAAAGGGGTAAGATTAAATAAACTGGAAATTGTGATGTATCATGTTGTATGCATGCATGTTTGAAATAAACTCAAACTCAAACTACCTGTGCTTGCCTAATGGCAAGGTCGCCCCACCATTATTGATCGGTGCAAACAATGAGAAAGAGCCCCTGCTCAATGGCTACCAGTCGGCTCAAGCTGTTTTACAAGTTTCCGGGAAAAAAATATTAGGCTTCTTACTCCTGCCCACTGGTGACATTTAGAAAATTGACTGACTTGGCTGGCCAGCGGCTACACGAGAAACATCTAAGAGGAAGTTGTGCCAAAAAAAGAAACCGAGAGAATACGCGGCCGGACTGTTCAAAGCCTGGAGGGAAACGAAAGGGTGAGGCAAACTGCCGTCTTAAGGTATGCTCGATTTTCAATGTGGAGGAGCCGCCTGCAACACTCTGCTTTGGTTTATCCCCCGCCTGGCATGAACAATAAAAAAGCTGGCACTCTGTTATGGGGTGCAATGTGTGGGTGTGTGCACACAGAGCGTGCAAGTGAATCTCCTGAGCAGCTTAAGTAAAAAAGCAGGGGAAGCGGTGTGCTGCTATCTCTGGGAATTCATTGCTCTTTCACGGTCAAGCAGGTAGAGAAGGGCCAGGATGTATTCAAAGGATTCCCACTGTCCTTAATAGTATTTATTACATGTCAGCTGCTGCAGTGAGGGGTGGTTACATATAAATGCGGCCATAGGTCTTATGCTCTGAGGACAACCAATCAAGATGGACTCCTTGCCAGTTGCTAGGGTTGACCGTAAGGGAATCCCGCTACCCGAGAGATGGGACGTTATTTAACATGGACCCAGAATGTTAAGGACCATTAGGTTCAAGGGTTGTTAAAGCGCTTGTCACACTCTAAATGCATCCATCTGAACAATGCTGGCTTCAATCAATAGATAAGTAATCGCCTGCAATGAGAGCAAGCATGCAGTATTAGTCACCAACCCTGCCTTGAAATGGCTCCACCGAGCCAGCAGGTCACGCGGACGTTTAGCCACGATCTCCATGCACAAAATAAAACACACAGCTGGTGGTGGCTGTGCTTTTCTGTACGTCGATCAATCCCGTGCCGGAATGTATGGCATCGGGTCGCAAATAGATGTCTGTCTGTTGAAAAGGAAGAAAGGGAACATTCCGTGAGAGTCACAGAGGTGACCGGCAGCACTCCCATTGAGAGGATGTGTAATCGTCACATTGAGCACTTAACATTTCCTCTTCTGCAGTGCGATTTGTGTCATGGAGCAAGGATGTAGCACTGTGAATAATCAAAAATAAATCTCTGTATGGTGGGGTGTCGCTAGTGATTTATTTATACCACGTCTTCTTATTGAGCAGAAATGCAAGCACAGTAAACAAACCGCAGTTTATCATTCATTGTCATCAGTAATGATCATATACAGGGTTTCCCCTTAATGCAGTGCTTCTCGAATATCTTGTTACGCACACCGAAGAAAGAAAAAAACATTTCACGCCCACCCACTCTCCACCGGGACTATAAATAGGATAATTTGTCTATAAAATTGTTACAACTATACCTCTGCATAACATTGTAAGCTCATTAACATTAAAGAAAACAACACACTGGTCTTTCCTCATCTCCCACCGTGGTTACAGTAAATGGTAAATGGGTTGTACTTGTATAGCGCTTTTCTACCTTCAAGGTACTCAAAGCGCTTTGACACTATTTCCACATGCACCCATTCACACACTACATTCACGCACTGATGGCGGGAGCTGCCATGCAAGGCCCTAACCACGACCCATCAGGAGCAAGGGTGAAGTGTCTTGCTCAAGGACACAACGGACGTTTACTAGGTTGGTAGAAGGTGGGGATCGAACCAGGAACCCTCAGGTTGCTTGCACGGCCACTCTCCCAACCGTGCCACGCCGTCCCCAGTGCTACATACGCTTAGTTATATTCTGGTACGGAAAAAAAAAGCATGTTGCCCGAGGCCCCGCGTGTCCGCCCAGGCATCCTACCACGCTTTGTAAGGGTGTAACGGTACACAAAAATTTAGGTTCGGTACATACCTCGGTTTAGAGGTCACGGTTCGGTTCATTTTCGGTACAGTAAGAAAACAACAAAATATACATTTTTGGGTTATTTACCAAATTTGCAAAATCTTCCACCAAAAATATTTTTCTTAGTGGAATATTTGATGTGAAGTAATCGGAACCTTGGATAGGTCAATAATTCATAATAACCTTGATTTTGATTCAATATTATGTTTTGAGCAATGCCAGCTTTGTTTTATTAGTCAATATTGCAACTTTTTCTAAATTACATTTAACCTTTAAGCTTTTTTATTTGACTTTTGTTATGTTTTAGCTTATTTTAATAGTATTTTTAGAATGTGCCGTGGGCCTTTAAAACATTAGCTGTGGGCCGCAAATGGCCTCCGGGGCACAGTTTTGACACCCCTGCTATAGATAATAAAAAATTAAATCTGATAAATCTATGGATAAAAAGCAGAGCCTGGCACAATTTGTTTTGTTTTTAACCCCTTCTTAACCCTGAACGTACATTGAAAATACACGCAACCCTAACTCAAAATACCGGACATTTGAGGCATTTAAGAAACTCCGCCCTGACCGCTCCGCAAAAGAGGACATGTCTGGTGAAAAGAGGACGTATGGTCAGTCTATCGTAGCCCGTTAACTGCTAGCATGCCGTGTGTTGTGCCTCGGTGTGCATTGTTTACACAATGTGCGTTACGCTACTTAATATGTCCGTGTGGAAACTCGTTCAGTACACCTCCGAACCGAACCGGAACCCCCGAACCGAAACGGTTCAATACAAATACACGTACCGTTACACCCCTTGTGATTTTATCCGTGAAAAGCGCCTTATAAATAAAATGTACTCCCTTGCTTGATTGTCAGTTAAGTAAAGTACAACTCGTCCTCTACCTACATGTTCAACAATGAAGCACAACTTTGTTTGGCAATACTTGATTTAAAGGTAAAAGTTAAAGTGCCAATGATTGTCACACACACACTAGGTGTGGCGAAATTATTTTCTGCATTTGACCCATCACCCTTGATCACCCCCTGGGAGGGGAGGGGAGCAGTGAGCAGCAGCGGTGGCCGCGCCCGGGAATCATTTTTGGTGATTTAACCCCCAATTCCAACCCTTGATGCTGAGTGCTAAGCAGGGAGGTAATTTAGCTATTCTATTTATTGTTATGGTTGTGTATAGGATTGTATTGCTTTTGGTTGTCATTTTTATTCAAGTGTAAAATTTTACTAACAAAGTACATTTTATTGTTAGTTTGTTTTATATAACTTGGAGATTTAAACATTTTCATTCCAATGACAATGTTAAAATACATGAGAAATACGAGTTTATTGCATTTGAAAGGACATATGTTCATTATTATTATGTATTATCATTACATCAATGGATAATTTGGTCTCATAAAAATAATGGCAGTAATATTGTTTATCTGCAATAATTCATAGGTCAATATATCAAGCAAAATGTATTATCGGCCCAGGCCTAGATTGATCAACTTCAGAGACAGAACAGGCAATTAGGAATAAACAAACCATTGCAGTGTCTGCTCGCCCAAACCAACAACAATCCTTACAATCTACAACTCAACTCCCTCTGCAAATGGCCTTGGCCAGGCTGTGCGTAAAAGCCCCAGTGAGTCCAGCACAGTGATAGCCGCTCTGCGCCCTCCCCTTTTCTTTAAGAACACCCGGGAAAATAACTTCTGTCCGTCGTGCGGAGCGACTCCAGGCCTATAGACATAAACATGCACACTCATTGACTGCCACACAGAGATATACACACATACCCCTATCCCCACCCCACGCCTTCGCCACTGCTTAACCCCTTGCGGTGGACGGAGCAGGGCCAGAGGGCCGCAGTTCTGACCCAAAGGAAAAAACTTGGGAACAATTTTACACCGCAGAGTCACAAACATACTAGCAGCAAGCTTGCACGGCCCAATTTGATAGTGGATGCCAATGTAATTATGGCATCACCAACTATTGTCAACAAATTTTAATATAAGTTTTTGTCAACATTGTCCCCAAATTGTTGCACATTTAATACCCATATGATTGGATCTCTCATTTTTATGCCAATATTGGTCAACCAATAATATCTCTAAGTGTGACAGGCAGAGTCTGTCAAATCTGTTCACATAAACTAGTATGTGGTGTTCCTAAATGTTTTGTTTTAAAAAAATAACATTTTGAGCCAATTACATACAGAAACTCTTATTTTAAAGACGAAAGACAGGTTTTCCTGTGATTGAGTGGAGACCAGCTCCAGGTGTGCCTGATAGGCTCCCGTTTAATGAAGACAAGTGGTATTGCTTGAATTCCATCATGTGACTTCTTCCTGGAAGTGAAAAACAGTGGTGGTCAACCAAGCCGAGATGCACAAGCACCGCACAAACTCTCTGAGTACGCAAGAGGCCTGGATCTTCCTGCAAAAAGCAGATACGAGCAAATAATCCAACGACGCAATACTAAAAAAAGATTTGTCGAGTGATAAAAGATTATCAATCGGTGGAGTTCCCAGACACATCGAACTATCTGGTGCTGCAGACTTATTTCTCCACAAATTCGGACTACAACTTCTTTGTGTGGGGCTGAATCAAGGAAATTAGTATCAAAATTCCCCCGGATAAATATGCAACATTTTTGCTCGCCGCTGTATAGCCATGTTTGTTGCCTTGTTGTTGCACACGCTGTTTACGAGCAAGCGTGGTTTTCCCTGTCTTTATCAAAATATAACTGTAAATGTCAACATTGTGTATGTGCTGAAAGCTTCATCTTAGATTGCTGCCTTTGGTAAAAGCTTAACTCCTTTAGTATTTGCGCACATTTGCTTTCTTTTCTTTAGACTCGCCGAGATGGTGCTTTTATGAAAAAATCTCAGCAAAAATGTGTTTAAGAAATACAAATAATATCAAGATAATACTTACATGGAAAATACTAAAGGTTCAAAGTACAAACCCCGTTTCCATATAAGTTGGGAAATTGTGTTAGATGTAAATATAAACGGAATACAATGATTTGCAAATCTTTTTCAACCCATATTCAATTGAATGCACTACAAAGACAAGATATTTGATGTTCAAACTAATTAACTTAGAATTCATGGCTGCAACACGTGCCAAAGTAGTTGGGAAAGGGCATGTTCACCACTGTGTTACATGGCCTTTCCTTTTAACAACACTCAAACGTTTGGGAACTGAGGAGACACATTTTTTAAGCTTCTCAGGTGGAATTATTTCCCATTCTTGCTTGATGTACAGCTTAAGTTGTTCAACAGCCCGGGGGTCTCCGTTGTGGTATTTTAGGCTTCATAATGCGCCACACATTTTCAATGGGAGGCAGGTCTGGACTACAGGGAGGCCAGTCTAGTACCCACACTCTTTTACTATGAAGCCACTTTGATGTAACACGTGGCTTGGCATTGTCTTGCTGAAATAAGCAGGGGCGTCCATGGTAACGTTGCTTGGATGGCAACATATGTTGCTCCAAAACCTGTATGTACTTTTCAGCATTAATGGCGCCTTCACAGATATGTAAGTTACCCATGTCTTGGGCACTAATACACCCCCATACCATCACAGATGCTGGCTTTTCAACTTTGCGCCTATAACAATCCGGATAGTTCTTTTCCTCTTTGGTCCGGAGGACACGACGTCTACAGTTTCCAAAAACAATTTGAAATGTGGACTCGTCAGACCACAGAACACTTTTCCACTTTGTATCAGTCCATCTTAGATGAGCTCAGGCCCAGCGAAGCCAACGACGTTTCTGGGTGTTGTTGATAAACGGTTTTCGCCTTGCATAGGAGAGTTTTAACTTGCACTTACAGATGTAGCGACCAACTGTAGTTACTGAGAGTGGGTTTCTGAAGTGTTCCTAAGCCCATGTGGTGATATCCTTTACACACTGATGTCGCTTGTTGATGCAGTACAGCCTGAGGGATCGAAGGTCACGGGCTTAGCTGCTTACGTGCAGTGATTTCTCCAGATTCTCTGAACCCTTTGATGATATTACGGACCGTAGATGGTGAAATCCCTAAATTCCTTGCAATAGCTGGTTGAGAAAGGTTTTTCTTAAACTGTTCAACAATTTGCTCACGCATTTGTTGACAAAGTGGTGACCCTCGCCCCATCCTTGTTTGTGAATGACTGAGCATTTCATGGAATCTACTTTATACCCAATCATGGCACCCACCTGTTCCCAATTTGCCTGTTCACCTGTGGGATGTTCCAAATAAGTGTTTGATGAGCATTCCTCAACTTTATCAGTATTTATTGCCACCTTTCCCAACTTCTTTGTCACGTGTTGCTGGCATCAAATTCTAAAGTTAATGATTATTTGCAAAAAAAAAAAAGTTTATCAGTTTGAACATCAAATATGTTGTCTTTGTAGCATATTCAACTGAATATGGGTTGAAAATGAATTGCAAATCATTGTACTCCGTTTATATTTACATCCAACACAATTTCCCAACTCATATGGAAACGGGGTTTGTATAATAGAGTAGTTAGTGTACAGCTTGTTTAGCAGTACAATGAAAATGACTCAGTATTGTATATCGAACAAACTAAGTGATCACTGTAAAACATCGTCTTGTAAAATCTCCCATTCTTCCGTCCTTCTTGATCACCTCTCGAGGAACTCTGAAGAAACATTTATACTTTTCTCCATTGGAACCGTTCGTAGAGCCAAAAACAACGCAAGCATCGGGCATTTTTCTTCGAGAAAGGCTGAATGGCGTCTAGTACCCATTGAGAACAGGCTTGACCACCACGCTTATTTAATGACGTGACATCATTTAAATCCAAGCAACAGAAGGAGGATGGGTATTGACGACAGATGTAATGCATAGGCGTGTTGCATCATAGATATGCGTCTTAAAAACGTGAACACTTTTTTGAATTTAAAAATAATTGTTAAAATTGTTCATGACAAACTTTCCCCCAAAATTGTGGTCACTGAATTGTACAACCTCAGGAATGTTACACTTCGGGCCGCTGTGCTAAATTCAAAGTAAAAAGCAAAGTAAGTGTTAACTTTTTAAAAATAAGGACATCCATTTCCAGATAACTAATGATACATGTGCATCTCATTTGCATATACTGCAAGTGAGGCACCACCAAATGTTTGTGTTTGTTTTGGAAACAAAGTTAGGATAAGCAGCCTCACCGCACACTGACACTTATTAAGAACAATGGCTGTGTAATTTCAGGGAGAAAGTGGATTAGTTTTTTTTGTCTTTTAAGTTCACAAGATGAGCTCCTTTGCTCCACTTTGACTACACAACACAACCACGCATCATTAAAAAACAACAACTTTGATCTTTATTTTTGTCTCCGCTTTCACTGAACTACAAAAAGTGCTGCTGAACCACACATTTCTATTTTACTTTTCAAGCACATCTTCTGAAGTCCCGTCCCAAAGGACAAATTACTGTATGAAATATACAGAGCAGTGACAGGCAGTAGCAAGAATACAAGTTTGACAAAAAGCTGGATACACCCACGAATGACTGGGGTGGAGGGGGGGGGGGGGCGGACGGGGTGAAGTTAGCGGTGCCTTGAGGCTTCACTGCTTTCTGCGGGAGGAAATATTGGATGTTATTGAAAGTAAATGGCCTCAGCTTAGCGGTGAAACAAAACCCTGACATGACTTTAACAATGAAAACAGGGATATGAATAGTTTCAGAGGGGACGGCAAAGGTTGGCTAATGTGCTCGGCTGCATAAGAATGCAATCAGTTTTGACATGTCCTGCATACTAACTCTCCCCCCTACAGAGACCATTACTGCAGGCTATGGTGCTCATACCTGCAGTCAGCATTAACACAGAATACAAACAATGCTTTCAATATGTGTAACATAATCATACATTGGTATTCCACATACGGTATATAATAGCTGGGGGAAAATGGAGAATGCGTCTTCTATAACCAACAGCATTGATAATTACCTGACTATGTTGATGTGGACTCCTGCTGTGGTATTGCTGAACAGACATGGACAACAAAGCTGGGAGCCAACATGCTCACTAATTTACTTCTAGCACAGGAAATATATAAATGCATGCAAAAGATTTTCTCCGAGGTCAAAGACAATTCACATTTTATTTAAAACTCCAACTACAATTACTCTGTTTGAGAGTTTTTCTCCTACAATTATGCCTCAAGTGTTTCTGTCCAAAACTTAAAATGTACTTAATCTAGTGATTAGAAGTCCCTTTAATTGCTTGATATTTACAAGACTAAAGCTGCAAGACTTGGTTTGTATAAATTAGAGGAACCTTTTACTAGACCAGTGGTTCTTAACCTGGGTTCGATCGAACCCTAGGGGTTCGGTGAGTCGGCCTCAGGGGTTCGGCGGAGGTCAAGACACATCCGACTCATCGTGTAAGTAAAAACTTCTCCCAATCGGCGTATTACGGATACGGCAACAGCAGAAGTCAGACTGATTTGCAGGTGTGTAATTTGTTGTGAGTTTATGCACTGTGTTGGTTTTGTTCTTTGAACAAGGTGATGTTCATGCACGGTTCATTTTGTGCACCAGTAATAAAACATGGTAACACTTTAGTATGGGGAACATATTCACCATTAATTTGTTGCTTATTAACATGCAAATTAGTAACATATTGGCTCTTAACTAGTCATTATTAAGTACTTATTAATGCCTTAATCGGCATGGCCTTATTATAACCCTAACCCTCTAACCCTGGCCCTAACCCTAACCCTAACCAAATAACTCTAAATTAAGTCTTTGTTACTTAGAATATGATCCCCATACTAAAGTGTTACCAATAACATAAGTTTGTCTTGAATTTGAAAAAATTTTTAATTTTTATTTTTTCACTAAAGAAGGGTTCGGTGAATGCGCATATGAAACTGGTGGGGTTCGGTACCTCCAACAAGGTTAAGAACCACTGTACTGGACTGTAGACATTTTTTCAGATTGTGATATGTTTGGCCAAAGACAAATGCCAAACAATTATTATTGTAGCAAAACAAATTGCAACCGCACATCTCAATTTGTGTAATCGGATCTGCATGTCCTTGTTCTAATTTTTGTGTCTGTGTTTAGACACATCTTTTCTCAACATACAGATTACTGCACACCCGCACTGATCTGCCACAGTAGAAGTGTGGCAAAATCACATGTAAAAAAAAAACCCAGCCAATCGAGGAGTACAGCTTCACAGAGAGTTAAACACTGACGCTCAGATTGTTTTATACACACGTATCTAGACACTAGGGTTGTACGGTATACCGGTATTAGTATAATACCGCGATACCAATGAATCATATTCGGTACTATACCGCCTCTGAATAGTACTTTGTTTACACAACATTTAAACAAACGCCAGTGGTGGATCTACACCTAACATCCACTGTAATGATACCAAGTACAAGAACGTATCTAGTCGATCCTGCTATGATTACGTCAATATTTTTTGGCATCAAAACATCTTTTGTTTTGTTTTTTAATTTATATTATGTTTATAAAGTCAGGAAATATGTCCCTGGAAACATGAGGACTTTGAATATGACTAATGTATGATCCTGTATTGACTTGGTATCGGATTGGTACCCAAATTTGTGGTATCATCCAAAACTAATGTAAAGTTTTGAACAAGTGATTATTACATTTTAACAGAAGTGTAGATAGAACATGTTAAAAGAGAAAGTAAGCAGATATTAACAGTAAATGAACAAGTAAATTAAAAATTCATTTTCTACCCCTTGTCCTTAATAATTTTGACAAATTAATAGAATGATAAATGACCCAATATGTTACTGCATATGTCAGCAGACTAATTAGGAGCCTTTGTTTGCTTACTTACTAATAAAAGACAAGTTGTCTTGTATGTTCACTTTTTTAGTTAAGGACAAACTTGCAATAAGAAGCATATGTTTAATGCACCCTAAGATTTGTTGTTAAAAAAAAGCCAATAATGCCATTTTTTGTGGTCCCCTTTAATTAGAAAAGTACAGAAAAGTACGGAAAAGTATCAAATTAATTTTGGTACCGGTACACTACGACAGTGGTCCCCAGTGGTACCGGTCCGTGGACCGATTGGTACCGGGCTGCACAAGAAATTTAAAAAAAATAAAAACATTTTTTTTATTAAATCAACATAAAAAACTCAATATATACATTATATATCAATATAGATCAATACAGTCTGCATGATTGTATTTCTTTATGACAAAAAAAAAGAAACATAACCCCCGAACCCCCCCGGTCCGTGGGACAAATTTTCAGGGGTTGACTGGTCTGCGGCTACAAAAAGGTTGGGGACCACTGCACTACGAGACACATACACACAAATCGCAACAAGGATGCACTGATAGTTTTTTTACACACACACAAATTCAAACATACGGATCTGATTACACACACGTAGGTTGAGATATGCATTTGCAAATTGTTTTGCTGCAATAATACTTCTATAAAAAACAACTCCTTGGACTTGCTCTTCTAGCCATTGGATCTCCTCTATTTCTTCTTTAGGTGTCAGTACATTGATTTTTAAGCCGGTCTGCTGTAAATATTGGCACCCTACAAAAGGCAAGGCACAAAGGCTTTCTTTAGAATAAGAGCCCTACATTCACTCACTTCTTGGGTCACTGCTGCAGAAATGTGAGGGTGTTTTGGTGCAACCCTGATCTATTGTTCCTGGTGTGTCCAACGGCCAGAACATCTAATGGACCCGATTCTGGTGAACTAAGGCCCCTTCTACACTAAGCTGGCTAAGGTTATCCAGGCTATATCCCACCTAACCTTATCCTTGTCCACACACATACACACACACAATGCCACCATTTAAGACCCCCTACCCCCACCGTCTGCCGGCGCAATGCGACCTAGTACGCATGCGCGAAGAAAAATGTGCGCGTCATAGTTACCTCTGACCTGGAAGTGTATTCTTACCCTGTGTTTCAATGTAGCCTATTGCCACTTTCCTCTTAATAGTAATCCTTGCTTGCCTCACCATCAGCAGCTGTTAGACTAGCCCAGGGGTCGGCAACCCAAAATGTTGAAAGAGCCATATTGGACCAAAAAAAACAAAAACAAATCTGTCTGGAGCCGCAAAAAATTAAAAGCCATATTACATGTGTCATGAGATATAAATTGAATTAAGAGGACTTAAAGGAAACTAAATTAGCTCAAATATAGCTACAAATGAGGCATAATGATGCAATATGTACATATAGCTAGCCTAAATAGCATGTTAGCATCGATTAGCTTGCAGTCATGCAGTGACCAAATATGTCTGATTAGCACTTCACACAAGTCAATAACATCAACAAAACTCACCTTTGTGCACTCATGTAGAACGTTGAAAGTGTGGTGGACAAAATGAGACAGAAAAAGAAGTGGCATAAAACACGTCCTAGAAAGTCGGAGAAAGTTATGCATGTAAACAGACTATACGGTGAGTTCAAGGACCGCCAAAATAAGTAGGACAAAACGGCGCTCGCCAAATACTTGAATCAGTGAAGCATATTTAATATAAACAGTGTGATTTATAAAAATTACGGAGGTTTGTGTCATGTTTGTCCTCATACAGAAACCATACTAAAACAAAAAAATTGATTTTTTTCCCCTCATCTTTTTCCATTCTTTATACATTTTTGAAAAATCTCCAGAGAGCCACTAGGGCGGCGCTAAAGAGCCGCATGCGGCTCTAGAGCCGCGGGTTGCCGACCCCCGGACTAGCCCTATTGTAGTGGATCACACCTGAGCCATCATACATGAATCATATCTTTAATGGACGTGTGAAAGTAAACAATGTGATAAAGAACCATTTACAACAGTCAATCTAGGGATCTAGATATCTGGTCAGGACACTGTGCTTGTAGGCTGAAATTGGCGGTTGTACTTGACGGCCGCAACCACTCCATGGCTTCACAATAGTTATAGAGTACAAAACCAAATGTTGAGTAATCGCTCGACATACATCACGGACAATAACTGATAGTCTGCTTTGCCAGTCCAAATGCATTCGTTGTTTTCCGTAGTACTACCTAGTCCAAGGGAGCCCGCATTCTCATTGTCTCCCCTTTGACAAATGGACGAAGTTTTTCGCTATGTAGAGTCACAGCTGACCTGGACATTCGAAAGTTCTCTTGCCGTTCCTGTGGCACAACACACTCGTTGACAAAACATCCCACCAGGCTGCCGTTCTTCCCGGCCTTATCCAAAACCGTCACTCAGCATGGCTATGTTGCCGTCTGAGATGTGTTGTATCTGAAATAGCTGCAATCGCGCGTTTCCTTCTTTTTGTGATTTCCACAAGCGTCTGTTATGAAGCTGGCTGTGGCGCGTTCTTTGTGACGTTACTTCCTGTGTGGGGTGCGGTCTTTCCGGCGTCACTTCCTCTCCGAACTCCGTTTGTAAACGATCGATGAGTCCATACAAAGCTAAGAGCCGGAGATTCAAGAAATACACGGCACACTTACCCGTGTAAAAAAATATCAAAGGAGGGGGACCTTAAACGATGGATTAGTGTGGCTGACACGGGGCTTAGGCTAAATAATTATTTGTTTAAGGAGTTATCCGGCTTAATGTAGACAGGGCCTAAGATGTGCTAATGTGGAGGTTCATGATAAACACAAGCACCCCCACCCCCTCTCTCTTTGGACTCAAATCAGTGGTATTTTCCACCCAAACTGTCCCGCTCCACCACCCCCAGTGTCCTCCGTGTCCTAAATTCAGTGCTGATCCACTCTCCTTATGTTGCAGAGATTTGATTACCCGCCATTTTACAGCTCATTAATGAAGGCTTATGCTGCATTTGTAATGAATGAGTCCTTGTGGAAAGGTGATCAAGTTTCTGACCTAGCTGAGTGCTTTTTAGACGGCTGCTTTCACCTCTGTGGTTGGTTTTACTGGTTGGCAGGAGGAAGTGAGAGTGGCGATGAAAGACGATTCAGAAATACTAGCTTTGTTATGGTATATTTTGAGAGAGCACCTGCTTGGAACATTTTAAATGGGGAAATATGTGACAATTACTGCCATTGGGAAGACAGACTTGGATGGGAGCATCCTACAAACCCCGTTTCCATATAAGTTGGGAAATTGTGTTGGATGTAAATATAAACGGAATACAATGATTTGCAAATCATTTTCAACCCATATTCAGTTGAATATGCTACAAAGACAACATATTTGATGTTCAAACTGATAAACTTTTTTTTTTTTTTGCAAATAATCATTAACTTTAGAATTTGATGCCAGCAACACGTGACAAAGAAGTTGGGAAAGGTGGCAATAAATACTGATAAAGTTGAGGAATGCTCATCCAACACTTATTTGGAACATCCCACAGGTGAACAGGCAAATTGGGAACAGGTGGGTGCCATGATTGGGTATAAAAGTAGATTCCATGAAATGCTCAGTCATTCACAAACAAGGATGGGGCGAGGGTCACCACTTTGTCAACAAATGCGTGAGCAAATTGTTGAACAGTTTAAGAAAAACCTTTCTCAACCAGCTATTGCAAGGAATTTAGGGATTTCACCATCTACGGTCTGTAATATCATCAAAGGGTTCAGAGAATCTGGAGAAATCACTGCACGTAAGCAGCTAAGCCCGTGACCTTCGATCCCTCAGGCTGTACTGCATCAACAAGCGACATCAGTGTGTAAAGGATATCACCACATGGGCTCAGGAACACTTCAGAAACCCACTGTCAGTAACTATAGTTGGTCGCTACATCTGTAAGTGCAAGTTAAAACTCTCCTATGCAAATCGAAAACCGTTCATCAACAACACCCAGAAACGCAGTCAGCTTTGCTAGGCCTGAGCTCATCTAAGATGGACTGATACAAAGTGGAAAAGTGTTCTGTGGTCTGACTAGTCCACATTTCAAATTGTTTTTGGAAACTTTGGACGTCGTGTCCTCCGGACCAAAGAGGAAAAGAACCATCCGGATTGTTATAGGCGCAAAGTTGAAAAGCCAGCATCTGTGATGGTATGGGGGTGTATTAGTGCCCAAGACATGGGTAACTTACACATCTGTGAAGGCGCCATTAATGCTGACACGTACATACAGGTTTTGGAGCAACATATGTTGCCATCCAAGCAACGTTACCATGGACGCCCCTGCTTATTTCAGCAAGACAATGCCAAGCCACGTGTTACATCAACGTGGCTTTTTAGTAAAAGAGTGCGGGTACTAGACTGGCCTGCCTGTAGTCCAGACCTGTCTCCAATTGAAAATGTGTGGCGATTATGAAGCCTAAAATACCACAACGGAGACCCCCGGACTGTTGAACAACTTAAGCTGTACATCAAGCAAGAATGGGAAATAATTCCACCTGAGAAGCTTAAAAAATGTGTCTCCTCAGTTCCCAAATATTTACTGAGTGTTGTTAAAAGGAAAGGCCATGTAACACAGTGGTGAACATGCCCTTTCCCAAACTACTTTGGCACGTGTTGCAGCCATGAAATTCTAAGTTAATTATTATTTGCAAAAAAAAAATAAAGTTTATGAGTTTGAACATCAAATATCTTGTCTTTGTAGTGCATTCAATTGAATATGGGTTGAAAATGATTTGCAAATTATTGTATTCCGTTTATATTTACATATAACACAATATCCCAACACATATGGAAACGGGGTTTGTAAATGTATCTCATATCTAGCAATTCATGCTTGTTTATCTCCTATTCTTACCCCTTTGGAAGAAGTGCAATAGAAGAAGCATGCAAGTTCTGACGCTTTCACAGACTCAACAAAGCCATTCAGCAACTGTCATCGACAACATTCTCATTCTGAATACGGTCAATACAATGAATGCATGAACAACACTTACTCCACAACAGCAGTATTCACTAATAATAATAATGATTGTTACCAGTTGCAAGAGGAGTGGCGGGTTATTCCACAAATTGTTCAAATTAAGAATGCATGATGTTTTTTCAAGCCAATATCTATTATTTTTTCTCATTTAATTCAACAGCAGGTTGTGCACACCTGGATGTAAAATAGACTGAAAAGAAAGTGGATTCGACGAACTGAACCTGTGGATTTGTCCAGACAAAAGCCAGTATCTTCAACAATGGTAAAGAGCTGGTTGTCGAGCTCTATTATGATGAAATCGAAGATTGCTTTAGCCCTGAGATTGTCTCTGGCAAACGTTTTGTACTTTTCAAACGCCACAATGATAGGAACAAACCCCAGGCCTTTCTTAGCGGCTTCTTTAGTAGCAGGGCCAGGCGTCGTCTTAAGTTTTCAAAACACTGCCAATGCTGGCGTTTCAGGTGCCTGACTTGGTTTGATGTGTTGAAGCACAATGTTTGCAGAACATTTGGTGAAAATAGCACAAATGGTATGGATCTGAAACAGTGAAGAAGTCCCACACGATTGACGCTAGGCCCGTGCCGATAATACATTTTGGTAAATCCAATAATTATTGCTGATAAACGATATTGTCAGCATTATTTTGAGACCAAATTAAGCACTTATATGATCATAACATATGATAATAAAGCAATTATTCCTTTAAAACATAGTACATTTTGATTTCTAAGGTTTTTTTCTTTACCATTGTAATTGAAAGGTCAATAACATTTAAATACCTTATTTTACGGACCATATGGCGCACCGCGGATAGTCTATGTTTTATATTTGTTCATACATAAGGCGCACCGGATTATAGGGCGCATTAAAGGAGTCTTTTTTTTATTTTTTTCTAAATTGAAAACACTTCCTTGTGGTCTACATGTAATGGTGGCTCTTTGGTCAAAATGTTGCATGGATTATGTTTTACAGATCATCTTCAAGTCGCTTTCTGATTGTCGCTTCCGGATGCGCCGTTTTGTGGGCGGTCTCATTTACGTGGCTCACCTTCGGCAGCGTCTTCTCCCCGTCATCTTTGTTGTAGCGGTGTAGCGTGCAATGACGGGAGTGTAAAAAGATAGAGCTAACTGTTTTAATGACATTCAGACTTTACTTAAATCAAGAACGGAGAAGCATCTCCTCATCCGGAAACAACAACACCGGAAATGTGTCCGTGAAAAGCCGTCCGACCGGAACTCTCTAATAACTAAAGTTCCTTGGGTGAATAATGTAAACTCACTATACCGGTATGTTTTAGCGCTTCCATGGCGAGTTTCCTGACGGATCTAAGCAAGAACTTTACGCTACTTTATTTTAGAAATGGCAACAGCGGAGGATGAATGTCGCATAACAAGAAGATAGAGAAAAAGAAGAAGCTTATCGACTACGGTGTCATCACGGACTACAAAGGCGAAAGCGCGCAATTTTTCAGGATTTATGAACGGTACCAGAAAGTAAGAAACGTTTCTTTTGCACAATATTGCGAAACAAAACGCCTGATAATATGTCTTACCTTATACACACAAAATAGTAGTACTCGTATGTTGAAGCACATCAAACAGTGCAGCCTACACTTATCTCTTATGTTTGACTGCCATCTACTGGTCACACTTATCATTACACCATGTACCAAATAAAATAGCTTCGGGGTGGGTAAGCTCAACCAAACTTATTCCTTACATTAGGCGCACCGGCTTATATAAGGCGCACTGTCGAGTTTTTTAAAGAAAAAAAAAAAGGATTCTAAGTGCGCCTTATAGTCCGGAAAATACGGTATCCTAAATAAGTAAACAAAAGAAAGATGTTGACAAAGTTGACATCCATTATCTCCAATCCCTTTCACCTCATGCACAACACTTTGGAGTAGCTCCTTCAGCAGTAGACTGTTACATTCACAGAGCATGAAGGAGCGCCACCGCAGGTCCTTTCTACCCACAGCCAAAATAATTTACAACGCACTTATGTGATTACTGTGAGCTTTTTGTTTTGGTGTGCAATATGGGTGTTAAGACAGTGTTTTTGTTTTATTTTAATATATACATAGAGCCATTGTTACTGCGCAATATGTGTTATTTTATACACATTTTTAGTTTTTCCATTACATTTTACTTCTGTAACCTTATGTAAAACCTGCACTGCAACCATATAATATCCCCATTGTGGGAGGGATAAAAGTCTAACTATTTATTCATCTACAATAAAAAATAATTTGACTCTCGATCTGTTAGCAAAAATTGCACTTCAACAAATATTAAACATCTGAAATGCATTTATTTCCCCAGTTGGAAAACTGGGTCAGGTGGTTTGCTTTGTTGTTTTTGCCATCGCCTTCCAACAAATGCTGCATACTGGCTTGCTCGTCTGTGTTGATAGGTTCAATTTGCTTACTCCTTTGAAGCCAAAATATTCCCACATCGAACATTTGGCTGTGCGATAATTTTTCCCCCTCCTTTGTTTGTTTTACATTGTGGTGCTTTTTACTAGTGAGTCGTGACTAGCGGTCCCGTGTTCGCTCATGCAGACAAAAGTTGTGGATGACTGACAAGAGGATTCACTCCTTTCATTTATTTCTGCTATTGAATAAAGGGCAATGCACAGAGTGGACTCTGATGTACCCTGTTTGAAAGGAAGAGACAAAGAAAAACACACGGACATGGCAATTTATTAATGACAGCAATATTAGAGTTTATTTTTATTTATTGTCCAATTAATTGATTTACTGAATTCCAGCCTAGGCCTTATCAACACAATGTTTCTCTACACTTAGCATATGGGGAGTTTACAATAGGCTTTAAGTTCAGCAAGTATAGGGGAAAAGGAGCACTTGATTTGCTCACCCTAAACCACAGTACCAGAACATCTCACCTTTTTTTTGGTCAGTTATCAGAGTTACTAATTTTATCTGATTTATTGGCATGACATCATACCGCCAAATCATTTTCAATAAAAGGAAAGTTCTGTGGTCAGATGAAACAACAATTGAGCTGTTTGTCCACAATACCCAGCAATATGTTTGGAGGAAGAATGGTTAGGCCTTTAATCCCAGGAACACCAAACCTACCGTCAAGCATGGTGATGGTAGTATTATACTCTGGGCCTGTTTTGCTGCCAATGGAACTGGTGCTTTACAAAGAGTAAATGGGACAATGAAAAATTCTTCAGGACAACCTAAAATCATCAGACCGGAGGTTGGGTCTTGGGCGCAGTTGGGTGTTCCAACAGGACAATGACCCCAAACACGTCAAAAGTGGTAAAGGAGTGGCTAAATCAGGCTAGAATTAAGGTTTTAGAATGGCCTTCCCAAAGTCCTGACTTAAACGTGCGGACAATGCTGAAGAAACAAGTCCATGTCGGAAAACCAACACATTTAGCTGAACTGCATCAATTTTGTCAAGAGGAGTGGTCAAAGATTCAACCAGAAGCTTGCCAGAAGCTTGTGGATGGCTACCAGAAGCGCCTTATTGCAGTGAAATTTGCCAAGGGACATGTAACCAAATGTTAACGTTGCTGTATGTATACTTTTGACCCAGCAGATTTGGTCACATTTTCAGTAGACCCATAATAAATTCATAAAAGAACCAAACTTCATGAATGTTTTTTTGTGACCAACAAGTATGTGCTCCAATCCCTCTATCACAAAGAAATAAGAGTTGTAGAAATGATTGGAAACCCAAGACAGCCATGACATTATGTTCTTTACAAGTGTATGTAAACCTTTGACCACGACTGTATATTACATCAGCATTATTTCTGTCAGTATAATGCAGGGTTTTAAGCAATTTAATTTCCTGAACTGCAAACCTTCCAGGTAATAAATGTGGGGATTCATTCAGGCAGACTTCTCAAAAATCATAAGTATTTGATCCAGAATTACATTGCAAGTAAAATGAACAGGAAAACAACTATAAAGTCATTGTATGTTGGTGGGATACAAATATGTTTACATGTTTGCATCATGTCTCGGAAAAGTCCTCAAAGAATCTAATTGGACTTAATTGCCTTGATGGTGCAATTTATGGATGTATTATTCAAGAGAGCGCAGACTGAATAAGTAATCAACATCACTTAAAACGTACAGTGAAAAACAAGAAGTACAAGCTGAAATGATTAGGTTGTTTGTGACACGCCTCTCTTTTCTTGGAACATTCATTTGCATCTTTAATTCCATGAATGGACACCAGAGCAGTGTTGTAAAACAGAAACCGCATTGGTGCTGACAGCTCTGAAGCAGTTTTACTGGGAACAAAAACACTAATGCTGCATAATCAAGTAGCATGTACATCAACGCGTGCATGAAAGCTCTTTAGAGTAAATCTGTATTAAAAATTTATAAAAAAAATGTTTTACATAGAAGAGTGCACAACTGCTAAAAAATAGGAATAGTTTTTGGAAAAACTGACGTTCACATTTCTATAATATTGTTTCGGCAGAAAATGGAAATGTAATTAATCAGTTCATTCACCATACTCAGACTGTACTATTTTACGATTTCTAATGCCCTACATGTGTAAAATCAGGTTAACCACTACATTTAAAAAATACAAAATATTACAAAAGTAATGCAAGAGAGGTGTACTGTACATTTTAATAAAGTAGAGAGAGAGAGACATGATTTAATAACGCATATATTTCACCTACCGTATTTTTCGGACTATAAGTCGCAGATTTTTTCATAGTTTGGCCGGGGGTGCGACTTATACTCAGGAGCGACTTATGTGTGAAATTATTAACACATTACCGTAAAATATCAAATAATATTATTTAGCTCATTCACGTAAGAGACTAGACGTATAAGATTTCATGGGATTTAGCGATTAGGAGTGACAGATTGTTTGGTAAACGTATAGCATGTTCTATATGTTATAGTTATTTGAATGACTCTTACCATAATATGTTACGTTAACATACCAGGCACGTTCTCAGTTGGTTATTTATGCGTCATATAACGTACACTTATTCAGCCTGTTGTTCACTATTCTTTATTTATTTTAAATTGCCTTTCAAATGTCTATTCTTGGTGTTTTATCAAATACATTTCCCCAAAAAATGCGATTTATACTCCAGTGCGACTTATATATGTTTTTTTCCTTCTTTATTATGCATTTTCGGCCGGTGCGACTTATACTCCGGAGAGATTTTATTATCATTATATCTATTAAGTCTCTTCACTTAAAGACAAAATGCAGCTTATTTTAATGCAGTGACCACCAACTTTTTTGAGGCCAAAATCAATTTTTAATCTGGTCTAAACTGGCTTTAAAAAGTCATACATACATATATAAAAACATGTTTGTGTTAGTTATTGGTTATTAATTCGTTTTTTCATCAAGTACCCCCTCACAAAACACTTGGCTCTCCAAGTACCACCATAAGGACCAACATTAAAATACAGTAGTGTAGTAGGCCTCAGCTCAGTATTCATTAAAAACAAAAAAAGGTTTTAATTAAGAATATTTAATTTTACTACAACATTAAACACAATGCACAAACGTCATCAAAAATTATACTCCATTTCCAGTTCATATTTACAGACTTCATTGGCGTACCACTAGATGGAGGCCACTGTTTGAGAATTACGGCTTTCCTGTTTCAAAGTTTGCTACTTTTTTTGGTTTAATGTTATTGCTATGATGTGATGCAGGCTCGTAAAAATAAAACCATGGGCCCCAAGTGGCCCCCTGCTTTTCAAGTTGTTCCTCAGGGGTGAGCGTATGACGTGACGTAAACTCTGAGCAGCCACAACTCTATTTAGCTGGTTAGCGCCCCGTCGCGAGTGAACGAAGATAATTAAAGTGAGCTGCAGCTGGAACTAATCGATGTGTTACAACAGTCAGTCTTAACGGCCCGCGTCGCTGTCAGCTCCAATATTTTTTGGGGGGGTAGCTGCACGTCACACAACGCAAGTCTGTGATAACACTTTTTACTTCTCCTAGTATTTTTGGGTGGTAAAGTCCCAAAGATAAAAAAAAAACGGGCTGGGGCCCCCTGCTTTGTTGTTAATTCTGATATTTAATTTTTATTATTGTACGGTATATTGACTCAGTGTTTCCCATAAACTGCCAAGATACCTGTGGCGGTGGGGGCGTGGCTATGGGCGTGGTCACCATGACATCATCGAGTAATTTGCATAATTTACTAGAATGATATGATTTTCTCTAAAAAGGCTCAAAAAATGTATACTTACTAATTAATAATAACAGTTTTGTTTTAAAGGTCCATCCAACCATCCATCCATCCATTTTACAATATAATTACAACACTTTATGTACATATTTATATACAGATTTGAACAATAAGTTATTCACTGAAAAATATTTATTAATTGTGGTTCTTACAAAAAATATATCTTGTAAAATATAAAAGCTAAAATGTCTCTTAAAGCTCTGCCCTTTTAATTAGTGCATACTAAATAATTTAACTTTAGCCTACTACTACAACCATATTATTTACCAGCAACATAAAGTGAAACAGAGGCAGAGGTGTCCTGCCACAGTCAGTAACAAATAAACAGAAAACAGTAGTGGTCAAATACAAATAAGGCAACAAATAATTAAATAATGATAAATGGGTTATACTTGTATAGCGCTTTTCTACCTTCAAGGTACTCAAAGCGCTTTGACGGTATTTCCACATTCACACACTGATGGCGGGAGCTGCCATGCAAGGCGCTAACCAGCAGCCATCAGGAGCAAGGGTGAAGTGTCTTGCCCAAGGACACAACGGACATGACTAGGATGGTAGAAGGCGGGGATTGAACCCCAGTAACCAGCAACCGTCCGATTGCTGTCACAGCCACTCTACCAACTTCGCCACGCCGTCCCAAGAGAAGAGAAGTATCCTACACTTCTCTTTTGTAAAGTAAATCTGAACAGCCTATATGGGCATCTACATCAACTATATGATTTGCCTTGTATTTGTGGCGGGCGTTATTCTTCCGTGGCGGGCCGCCACAAATAAATGAATGTGTGGGAAACACTGACTACGCACTCCTTTGACCAGCGAAGGGCTCATGCTAAATTTTTCAAACATTAGAATCATCACACCTGCTCATACTCGCATGAAAAAACACATTCAGGTAAAATTCAAAAAGTTTGAATAAGTTCATTCATGTCAGCAATTAGAATATCAAACTAACATATGATATAAACTCATTACATCCAAAGTGAGGTATGTCAAGCCCATATTTATTATAGACCAGGGCTGTCAAACATACGGCCCGAGGGCCGGATCAGGCCCGCCATTAGGTTTTATCCGGCCAGCGGGATGCGTTTGCTAAGTATAAAAAAAAACCTGAATATTTTTGAATGAAAGAAACAGCTGTTCTAAATGTGTCCACTGGATGTCGCAATGGCAATTATTTGTATCTTTGTAGATGATGCTACATATGTACAAAATAAACCACATGATGTTAGTACATTAGTCGAGGAAAATTATCAAACCACATAAATAACATCCTGTGATTTGATTTTGATATAATTTGTTTATCTTGATTGAAAATTAACAGCAATGAGTTGACTCATGAACATTATCACATAATTTATTCAGAAAATATAAATAAAGACAAATAAATTAACCGCAACATGTAAGTGTAAAAAACAACAACAATATTATCAGAATGAGAATGATTTATAAATTTTCAGAATGTGCTTGTTCTATTTTTAAACAAAGAAAACACTCTTAAGTTGTCTTTATTTTTAAGTTATCGTGCCATGATTTTACCAGTCCGGCCCACTTGGGAGTAGATTTTTCTCCATGTGGCCCTCGATCTAAAATGAGTTTGACACCCCTGTTATAGACAATGGTGGGTAGTAAGGTGCTACATTTACTCCGTTACAATTACTTAAGTACCTTTTTGGATAAATTGTACTTGTCAGAGTAGTTTTTATGCAACAAACTTCTCACTTTTACTTGAGTATTTTTGTGACGAAAAAACACTACTTTTACTCCGTTACATTGAGTTTCATTCTGATCGTTACATTCATTTATATCAAAATTATTTATAATCTATTAGGCTTGCAAAGACGTATTCATTTGTCAGCGAGCCTTCTTCCGGCAGGCAATGTCACATGACTATGTTTGACCAATCCAACTTAAAACACAAGTGACGCTTCACTCCATCCCACTAATTAAATGCAGCCTGACATTCTACCGGGTAATACCAAGCCGGTGGTGAGGGACTGTTTACGTACACCAGACAAGTACAAAGTACAGATATAGTAGCTGATATAAGTCACTATTTTTAAATACATGTTAAAATAGAACCCTACTTGTTTAATAAGTGTCAGAATGTTCCGCAAGAAGACACTTTAATTACACCTCCGAAAACAGTTCTATGTCTGATGATCCTAATAACACATTAAAACATTACCAACAACACCAAATAGCAGTAGAAATTTGTACTTATCCGTTGGACCCGAAGCTTGAAAGTTACTAGCGCTCGCTTATTAGCATGTAACATTCTCTCCTTCTACTGTATTTACTTTACCACATAGCTATCAAGCTGAAACGACCACACTCGCCCCCTAGTGTACGAGAGGCAGAGTCACATTAGAGATGAGAACATACAAACTACAACTGCACATGTAGGAGTTACAATAAAATAAATTGAAATATTGGACAAATCAGACTAATTTAGTACATAGAAACATACTGTCTGTAAAAAGTAACAGATACGGCAGCAAACAAAAATCGTATGTGGTTACTTTCAAACTAGTAAAAAGAATATTTATATCATGTGCTGTCATCTGTGTCAGTAAAAATGCTCACATTTCGCCCTACAAGAATTCCACTTCCAACTAAAGCAGGGGTGTCAAACTCAAATACAGAGTGGGCCAACATTTCACACTGAACAAAGCCGCGGGTCAAGGTTGAACAAATTAACCTTTTAATAGGGACCCAAACAAGTTTTGCATTGAATATTGAACAAGCCAGGCTTATATAACTTGATAGTGACATGCAAAATCGAGTTTCAAATAATAATAATATTAAAAAATATCAATGGCACATCAAATAAAATTTTAATAAAAATTGAATGCCTCTTTTCTATTTGCAGCCTTCTGAGGTAAAAATCAAAATAAACTTTTTCCACAGGCTAATAATACATTTGAAAATAAAATAATAATGAATGAACCAAACATTCAAGCCTTGAAGTAGCAAGAGAAAGTGCATGAATAAAACACTAATTATTGCTACACTGATTTGCTTTAACACTGAATATGGAACAAGTAATGCTTATATAACTTAATAGTGCAAAATCAACTTTCAAAAAACAAAGGAAAAAACATCAATGGTATATTAAATACAATTTAAATAAAAATTGAATGCCTCTTTTCTATTTGCAGCCTTCTGAGGTAAATATCAACATTAACTTGGTGGGCAGGGGCGGGGTTTGGTGGTAGCGGGGGTGTATATTGTAGCGTCCCATAAGTGTTAGTGCTGCAAGGGGTTCTGGGTATTTGTTCTTTTGTGTTTAGGTTGTGTTACGGTGCGGCTGTTCTCCCGAAATGTGTTTGTCATTTGGTGTGGGTTCACAGCGTGGCGCATATTTGTAACAGTGTTAAAGTTGTTTATACGGTCACCCTCAGTGTGACCTGTATGGCTGTTGATCAAGTATGCTTTGCATTCATTTGTGTGTGTGTGTAAAAGCTGCATGTGATGTGTGGCTGGGCCGGCATGCTGTTTGTATGGAGGAAAAGCTGACGTGACGACAGGTTGTAGAGGACGTTGAAGGCAGTGCCTTTAAGGCACGCCCCCAATAATGTTGACCGGGAGAAATTCGGGAGAATGGTTGCCCCGGGAGATTTTCAGGAGGGGCATTGAAATTCGGGAGTCTCCCGGGAAAATCGGGAGGGTTGGCAAGTATGAGTATTAGCGGTGTTACAGCGGCCAAGGCCGCACTATAATACCGGCGGGCCAGCTCTAATGTTAATTTGATATTGCCTCAAGGGCCAAATGAAATTACACGGCAGGCCAAATTTGGCCCGCGGGCCAGAGTTTGACACCCATGAACTAGAGAGAACATGTTGCAGTAAATTCTATATGACTTATGCTTTACACACAAGCGCGTGCACACACACAAACACACACTCACACACACTGACTACGGTTGTAGTCTAAGAATCATAAAAAAATTGCTACTAAATAAATCAGAAGTTACTCAAGTTACTCAATACTTGAGTAGTTTTTTCACGCATTATTTACTTACTCTTACTCAAGTAATTGTGTTGACCTAGTTTCACTTTGTAAATCTAATTGCTGAAATAAACAAACGTCTGCACGATACTAAACATTTTTGACTTTCACATGTATACACAATAAAATACATAGAAACACATCTTTTATGGTGCCTGATGTTTTTCTGATAGACATACACTTCTGGATGTATTGTATATTTATTTGTTAGAGCCTAAATATTGAGCAGTATTAATGTAGTTATATTGTAGTATTGTTTATTTTGCTCATTTTTGTTATGTGTAATGTGTGTGGCAACACAGTGAGAATTATTTTAAACTAACAACCAAATAATATGGCTTGGAGCACAATATTTCGTTAGATTAAATAATCAAATGAGTTCAGGAAATGATTGCAATTATCTTTTCTCAATACATGGTAGTTAACACGGCTGGAGAGCAAATGTTTAGATCTTACGCAACTATGCTGCATATACACAACCACTATGTATTCTAATCTCTGTAATTATTACCATTTAAATATTTTATGAGATGAACAAATGTACAAAAAACACATTTATTGGGCCAATTATATATTGAAATAATCTTGTACGCGTGCCAATTGCCAATTAAAGTTTTAAATATTACTCATACATTACTTGACAAAATAAAACTATAAAAAAATACATTTGGACAAAGACTTGGCAAACAGGAGGCTAAAACATGAATATGTTTGTTTACATCTCAGCAACAGTTCTCAGTAATGACAATATGATTAGTCAAATATTGACGTTTCTATTATTAGTTTCAATACATATGACCTTACTTATAGACCTCCAAAAATAATCTTGTTACTCGACATGATAAGCACCAATCGGAAAATATCGCCTTGTCCATCTTTTATCATTGACGGTCCAAAATGTGATCCTTTAACTCATCACCATATTCATGAGATAATTAGCATGACCATTCATGGATGATTGTGGAAGGAATAGTGGGAGGACACTGAGGAGGATCTCTTCACCGCACAATTCGCTGCAGTGTGATTTATAATGAGAAGAGTGCGTAAAAGTGTGCTGCATGCTTTTATTTATTTATTTGTAGAAAGAACATTTTTAGGCTTGTCTCCTTCCGCCCGAATGCAGCTAGGATAGGCTCCAGCAACCCCAAAAGGTACAAACGGTAGAAAATGGATGGATGCATGGTGCCTATTTGATGTTTTACGTTCAAATTCACGCACATTTTTATAAATAAGGCCCGAGAACAGTTTTTGTCATAAGTCAACCGGCACTTCACTAAATACTGCTTTTCTGGTTCAATGGCCATCCTTACAATTTTCTTCTATGCTATAATTGTTACCTTTCTGTATTTTTTATAATGAAAAAATTAGGGATGTCCGATAATGGCTTTTTTGCCGATATCCGATATTGTCCAACACTTAATTACCGATACCAATATCAACCGATACTGATATATACAGTTGTGGAATTAACACATTATTATGCCTAATTTGGACAACCAGGTATGGTGAAGATAAGGTCCTTTTTAAAAAAAATTATAAAATAAAATAATTAAAAACATTTTCTTGAATAAAAAAGAAGGTAAAACAATATAAAAACAGTTACATAGAAACTAGTAATTAATGAAAATGAGTCAAATTAACTGTTAAAGGTTAGTACTATTAGTGGACCAGCAGCACGCACAATCATGTGTGCTTACGGACTGTATCCCTTGCAGACTGTATTGATATATATTGATATATAATGTAGGAACCAGAATATTAATAACAGAAAGAACCAACCCTTTTGTGTGAATGAGTGTGAATGAGTGTAAATGGGGGAGGGAGGTTTTTTGGGTTGGTGCACTAATTGCAAGTGTATCTTGTGTTTTTTATGTTGATTTAATAAAACATTTTTAAAAAACGATACCGATAATAAAAAAAAACGATACCGATAATTTCCGATATTACATTTTAAAGCATTTATCGGCCGATTATATCGGCAGGCCAATATTATCGGACATCCTTAGAAAAAAATACACTTTTGATGCACATAGATCTTAAGTTTCACAAAAATATCAATCAAAGTTTTTTGTTTTTTTATAGCCCTTAATCACAAGTGTCTCAAAGGGCTGCACAAACCACAACGACATAATGACAATATCACTTCATATCTGGTTAATTTTCAGGTCACGACATGTGAATGGAGTATTGTTGGCAGTTTCTGGATGTTTTTAGAGAGAGTGTAATGAACGCAGCAGACCCTCGATCTGTTGACTCAATTGTTGGCTGTTCATTTACGATTTCGAATGCATCCAAAAAGCCAAACGTAAGTGTTTTCTCTCTGGCACTCATCGAGGGCAGACGCTCCCATTTCCTCTCCCTTATCTCTCCTGCTTGCTTCTTTGTCTTGTTTGAACTTTCTTGTTGCCTCTTTTTGCACTGCTCTCCAAATCTAAACATTGCAACTATTTAACTGGCCTCAACGAAATTGACAAGATCTCGGGTTTGGGGGAACCTGCTTGTCATGACGGAGCGGTTGTTGCTGGACACACGACAAACTCTTGGGAGAAGAAGGAGTGCCGCGTGCCTGGCGACCCTTTCAGTCTAGGACGTGAAGATATCACCTATTCCGAAATTTTCCCTGGCTTCGAGACTCTCCCGAAGGACAGTGCGGCGAAGGCACAAACTCCCTTGTTGTCTCTCATGGACACACACCTGTTGTTGTTGACTTTGGACTGACTAGCGACTGCACGACACCAAGGCCGCTCAACAGATAGACGGGGCAGGCTTCCACACACACATGCAGCCACAAAAAATATACGCCACACATACCCCACATCCCATCCAACGCCCTGGATGCGAATCCCTTAGGGGTGATGGACGGCTGGGCAGCGCCCTAAGAGCTGCAGCCTGCCACCGTGGCCCTCACTCTCTCCCTTCTGTTGCTAGATATCTCGAGTGTATAATATGTATATGTGCTTTGCTATGGAGGTTTTTTCCTCACTCCAGACTGGGCCCCCTTAGGAGCCCGGTCTTGATTGTATTTTTTTTACTCATCCTTCCCTAGCGTTTACCTTTTTCCCATGTTTTACGGGGCGCCTAGTCAGGTTACTTCTAGACCTCCACCCCAGATCCCACCTCACTCCTACCCACTTCTCTAAAGTGGGCTGGCTCAAGGTGGAGGACAGAGTTAAACAACTTGCACTGAGCCTAGTCTATAAAATCCGCTACACCTCCCTGATACCGAAGTACATGTCAAACTACTTCCTTAACGTAAATGACCGCCATAACCACAACACCAGGGGGTGCTCCACTAACCACGTTAAACCCAGATTCCGAACTAACAAAGGTCTTAACTCATTCTCTTTCTATGCCACATCAATGTGGAATGCGCTCCCAACAGGTATAAAAGAAAGGGCATCTCTATCCTCCTTCAAAACCGCAATAAAAGTTCACCTCCAGGCAGCTACAACCCTAAACTAACACCCTCCCCGGATTGCTAATAATCAAATGTAAACAATCAAATGCAGATACTTTTTCTTTTTCTTATGCCTTCTGATCTCTCTCTCTCTCTCTCTCTCTATGTCCACTACTTGATGTCCATCCCCCCCCCCCTCCACACCCCTGATTGTAAATAATGTAAATAATTCAATGTGATTATCTTGTGTGATGACTGTATTATGATGATAGTATATATGATAGTATATATCTGTATCATGAATCAATTTAAGTGGACCCCGACTTAAACAAGTTGAAAAACTTATTCGGGTGTTACCATTTAGTGGTCAATTGTACGGAATATGTACTTCACTGTGCAACCTACTAATAAAAGTCTCAATCAATCAATCTCAAAAGCCTTGTGGCATTCCTGTTCTGTAACCCTGTACACTGTTTGTCTAATCTTGAACGGGTTTGTGCTGAAAACAAAGTTTCGTTGTACTTGTGCAATAACAATAAAGAACTACCTAGCTACCTACCTTTTTGTCTTACATAAGGATTGTGAATGATAAACAGCACATCTCTTTCCAATGTTTGCAGATTTCCAGTAAGACTGATCAGATAACATTGTCAGAGTGCAGATCACTCACTGCTGATATATGTTGAAATATGTTGATGTCCTGCACAGTATGAAGACATTTCAACCATTTTTTGTAGGACTTTAAAACATGTGGGCTTCCAAATTGTTCCACCTTTAGGTTGTTCAAATTGGGAAGTTGCACTATGCACCTAAAATGATCTACAAACCCTGTTTCCATATGAGTTGGGAAATTGTGTTAGATGTAAATATAAACGGAATACAATGATTTGCAAATTCTTTTCAACCCATATTCAATTGAATGCACTACAAAGACAAGATATTTGATGTTCAAACTCATAAACTTTTTTTTTTTTTTGCAAATAATAATTAACTTAGAATTTCATGGCTGCAACACGTGCCAAAGTAGTTGGGAAAGGGCATGTTCACCACTGTGTTACATCACCTTTTCTTTTAACAACACTCAATAAACGATTGGGAACTGAGGAAACTAATTTTTGAAGCTTTGAAAGTGGAATTCTTTCCCATTCTTATTTTATGTAGAGCTTCAGTCGTTCAACAGTCCGGGGTCTCCGCTGTCGTATTTTACGCTTCATAATGCGCCACACATTTTCGATGGGAGACAGGTCTGGACTGCAGGCGGCCCGGGAAAGTACCCGCACTCTTTTTTTACGAAGCCACGCTGTTGTAACACGTGCTGAATGTGGCTTGGCATTGTCTTGCTGAAATAAGCAGGGGCGTCCATGAAAAAGACGGCGCTTAGATGGCAGCATATGTTGTTCCAAAACCTGTATGTACCTTTCAGCATTAATGGTGCCTTCATGCCTTGGGCACTAATGCACCCCCATACCATCACAGATGCTGGCTTTTCAACTTTGCGTCTATAACAGTTTGGATGGTTCGCTTCCCCTTTGGCCTGGATGACATGATGTCGAATATTTCCAAAAACAATTTGAAATGTGGACTCGTCAGACAACAGAACACTTTTCCACTTTGCATGAGTCCATCTTAGATGATCTCGGGCCCAGAGAAGCCGGCGGCATTTCTGGATGTTGTTGATAAATGGCTTTCGCATTGCATAGTAGAGCTTTAACTTGCACTTACAGATGTAGCGACAAACTGTATTTAGTGACAGTGGTTTTCTGAAGTGTTCCTGAGCCCATGTGGTGATATCCTTTAGAGATTGATGTCGGTTTTTGATACAGTGCCGTCTGAGGGATCGAAGGTCACGGTCATTCAATGTTGGTTTCCGGCTACGCCGCTTACGTGGAGTGATTTCTCCAGATTCTCTGAACCTTTTGATGATATAATGGACCGTAGATGTTGGAATCCCTAAATTTCTTGCAATTGCACTTTGAGAAACGTTGTTCTTAAACTGTTTGACTATTTGCTCACGCAGTTGTAGACAAAAGGGGTGTACCTCGCCCCATCCTTTCTTGTGAAAGACTGAGCATTTCTTGGGAAGCTGTTTTTATACCCAATCATGGCACCCACCTGTTCCCAATTAGCCTGCACACCTGTGGGATGTTCCAAATAAGTGTTTGATGAGCATTCCTCAACTTTATCAGTATTTATTGCCACCTTTCCCAACTTCTTTGTCACGTGTTGCTGGCATCAAATTCTAAAGTTAATGATTATTTGCAAAAAAAAAAAAATGTTTATCAGTTTGAACTCAAATATGTTGTCTTTGTAGCATATTCCGTTTATATTTACATCTAACACAATTTCCCAACTCATATGGAAACGGGGTTTGTAGAGGACCTTTTTGCTCAATGAAAGCCCACAGCGCACACACACATCTTCCATCATTTACTGGAAGCTATGTGCTTGCACTGAGGAGAGTGGTCACAAGTGGAATTTTTTGGTAAATACACTGAATGTCTCAGGAGTGCAGGGCCAGAAATAAAAAAGCCCTTTTGTTGAGTGTCATGTATGCCGCCCTTGCCGCCTTCGCACTTGTGAGTCCCTGCGCAGTGAGGTCAAGAAATTGTTTAGAATAGTCTCCTGCATGTGTGGGATGGCAACAGGGAACGTTGAAGCAAGGATGATGCACACAAAAGGTTTTGGCATCCAGTGGCAGGAAAATGGGCGTAATGTAGCGAATTAGTAACTCCCCGCTGAGCTCGACGAATGGGTGGCGAGAAACAAGAGAGGAGGAGACAACTCTCTGATGGTGTTGGAAATGATCCCAGAGGGGGGAAGGGGGGAATGATGGTGATGGTTGTTGGGAGTGATCTACTGGGAGTAACACAGAGGGATTCAAACCCAGGTCACCTTTGCCAGAGAGAGCAGCTGTGAACACTCGGCCCCTGGGAGGGTGGGTCAGAGAGGAACGTTCTCTGTCGTCTACAGTAAAGCCCAGATTCTCGCTTCCTGCCTTCATCCTGCACACGTCTGCAATAAAAAAGCCAATTAAGAAGCCCAAGAGAGTCGCTAGCACAGTTTCAGAGTCGCCTCTCCCTGACTTGGCAACCAGACTTCTAGCTCAGGAGACTACCTTTCAATGTCAAGTCTTGAGAATACTAGAGAATAGGGCTGGGCGATATGGACGAAAAAGTATATCTCGAGATATTTTTACTTAAACTCGATATTCGATATATATATCTCGATATATTTTTACTAAAACTCGATATTCGATATATATCTTGATATATTTTTCGGTGAAAGTATACATATAAAGATATTCATTTTTAAAGGACTGGACACTGGCCGAGAGTTGGCGGGCGGCCGAGGGTGGAGTCGGCTCTCTTGGTTGCTTTGTTGGGTCTGCTCCTGTCTCTGGCCATGCTACCGCCACCCCAGCAGACACAGCAGAGGCTACCACAGTGTACATGATTTTTTTTTCTATTTTTGTTTTGTTTTACTTGTGTGGCTGCGTGTAGAAGTAGCTGTTTGCATCAGCTCTGTTCTTTTAATGTCCTTTGTGTTTTTTTATGTTTCCCTCTTACACACATGTTTATGTGTGCTATGGCTATGAGGTTTTTTTCCCCTTGGCCCAGGCTTAGACTGAATTTTTATTTTTATTTTTTCCTCAGACAGGCACTTTGTGATTTCCCTTCCGGTTCGATAACCCGCCCTATCTTGCCTCTGATTGGCCTGTCCCTAAACAATCGTGACTCATCATAGTAAACAACCAACCAATCATGGATGTTCTTATACGTGCAAGCACGTCTTGGAAGGAGGAACAAGGAACACAACAAAAAATAAGCGGTGTTTGGTAATTTTAACGTGAATAATGTGAATTATATCGATATTACAATATTTTATTAATTCATATCTTGTTTAAAAATATATCGATATATCTTACACACTCGATATATCGCTTAGCCCTACTAGAGAATAGTAGTTATCAGTCAACACCTCCATTCTCCAGCTTCGTTTTGCCACCTGATGACTCAAAGCAAACTTCAGTTGATAATTTTCGGAATAAATGGCAGTAATTTGGGTTTAGCGCTTAACTGGACTAATCTGGCCCATGGTGGGTTTTTGAAGAAATGCAGATAATGTGGTCGGCCTGACAACCTGCCATTTATTTAGAGTTGGGACCAGTGCTGCACACTCAAATGGCTGGATGCTGGGGACATAGCCTGTGATGAAAACACATGCTGGCTGTGTGAGTGGCAACTATGGGTGCAGCATAGCGAAACATTTGTTCCAAAGAAAAGAATAGTGTCGTCATTGGTTTGGATTTGAGTTTGAATAAAAAAGGCAGCAGCCCAACAAAATCATTCCAGCATCTGTAAAATAAGGGATATTAAACTCTTAACAAGGAGAACAAGAGCGTAAGAATGAATAAACAAGCTCACTAAAAAGCAGCTTACTGTGGAGAAATCGTTTACACAAGGTACCATGCACGATAGGAAAGGAGCACAACAGAGAACGATGACTAAAGTACGTCTCTAAAGATGTGGTCTCCAAACAATGGAAAACCCAGCATTTACCCTCTTACTAAAGCTATAGACCCCCCTCAATGTTGGACGTTATTATTTATTTGCAGACAATGTAAAATCAGGGTTTCCCACACATTCATTTATTTGTGGCGGCCCGCCAAGAAAGAATTACGTCCGCCACAAATAAAAAATAAAAAAAAAAAAAAAAAATATATATATATATATATATATAATATATATATATATATATATATATATATATATATATTTTTTTTATTTTTTTTATTTTTTGTCCTCTCCAGCTTCTCAGGCAAATCATATAGTTGATGTAGATGCCCATATCGGCTGTTCAGATTTACTTTACAAAAGAGAAGTGTAGGATACTTCTCTTGTTGCCTTATTTGTATTTGACTTTATTAAATGTATTTATATTAGAAACACAACATGTGTATATAACAAAGGGTGCAAAGTCTGCAGGCAGTAGGAAACACATGGTTAAGTGTAGGGAGTAAAACTGATGGCAGTCTAAAGTTCAAGATTTTTGGAGCTCTTTGTTCAGTGGATCAGATGTTTGATGAAGCTCTGTGTCTATCTACCACCACTACTGTTTTCTGTTTATTTGTTACTGACTGTGGCAGGACACCTCTGCCTCTGTTTCACTTTATGTTGCTGGTAAATAATATGGTTGTAGTAGTAGGCTAAAGTTACATTATTTAGTATGCACTAATTAAAGGGGCAGAGCTTTGAGACATTTTAGCTTTTATATTTTATAAGATATATTTTTTGTAAGAACCACAATTAATAAATATATTTCAGTGAATAACTTATTGTTCAAATCTGTATATAAATATGTACATAAAGTGTTGTAATTATATTGTAAAATGGATGAATGGATGGACGTCTAAAACAAAACTGTTATTATTAATTAGTAAGTATACATTTTTTGAGCCTTTTTAGAGGAAATCAAATCATTGTAGTAAAGTATGCAAATTACTTGATGATGTCATGGTGACCACGCCCATAGCCCCGCCCATATCCACGCCCCCACCGCCACAGGTATCTTGGCAGTTTATGGGAAACACTGACAATGCTATATCTTTATTTATTTATTCTATTATTGACAGAACATTTAAGTTTGCACGTAATTGATTTCAATTCCAGATTATATAAAGTGTAATTTATCTGTTCGAAAAATAACTTTCTAAAAAACTTAAAATATAATTTCACTAAGAGTGAGATGCAGTATATGCAGTCAATTCAAACAACTAGTTTTTAAGATCAAATAAAAGCAATTTAATGAATTTAATTGTACCCCGCCTTCCGCCCGAATGCAGCTGGGATAGGCTGCAGCACCCCCGTCGAGCCCGAGAGGGACAAGCGGTAGAAAATGGATGGATGAATGGATGATTAAATATTATTATTAAAATTGTTCCTCCAGTGACGTCAATCTACGTAAATGAGTGAAGACAGTAAGGAGCGTGACATTTAAAATGGCTGATTGAATAATGTGATTTTGGGATGTGTAGATGGTATTTTCACATACTTTGCGGATTGTAAATACAATTGGATATGGTTTAATGGACACAATGAAACACAATGAAGCATTAAAAAGTCAGCTTGTTTTTCCACTCGACTGGCACATTAACATGATTATGGACAAAATAATAATCACAATTATTTTGATCAATATTGAAATCACGGTTATTAATCAAAATTGTTCATTATGTTAGGTCAAAAAGTGTTGGGGCGTCATCATGTAATTTGTATTATTTGTCTAATAAAAAGGCTATAGATAAACGTTATCCATATATTTAAAGACAAATACTTGTGTTTTTCTTCAATAGTATCAACGTGTCAGCTTTTTCTCATTACATGATGTCTTTATCTCTATTTTTACATTTTGATACAAGTATTTGTACGTACATTTTGTGCACATTTACTTGTTCTAAATATACGTGCATCTACATGCTGTATCGAGACAGATCCATTAGGAGATTAAGCAAAAATATTTAACATTTTATGCCACATGAATGGTTTTTAAAACAATAACTGTGAAATGAAAAAAAAACAAGTAATGTAAAAAACGTACTTTTTGATATCAATATAAAACACAAAGATTGGCTTTGTGACATTTTGGGATGGTTAGATAGTATTTTCACATACTTTGCGGATTGTAAATACAATTGGATATGGTTTAATGGACACAATGAAACACAATGAAGCATTAAAAATTCAACTTGTTTTTCCACTGGACTGGCACTTTAACATGATTATGGACAAAATAATAATCACAATTATTTTGATCAATATTGAAATCACGGTTATTAATCAAAATTGTTCATTATGTTAGGTCAAAAAGTGTTGGGGCGTCATCATGTAATTTGTATTATTTGTCTAATAAAAAGGCTATAGATAAACGTTATCCATATATTTAAAGACACATACTTGTGTTTTTCTTCAATAGTATCAACGTGTCAGCTTTTTCTCATTACATGATGCCTTTATCTCTATTTTTACCTTTTGATATAAGTATTTTTACGTACATTTTGTGCACATTTACTTGTTCTAAATATACGTGCATCTACATGCTGTATCGAGACAGATCCATTAGGAGATTAAGCAAAAATATTTAACATTTTATGCCACATGAATGGTTTTTAAAACAATAACTGTGAAATGAAAAAAAAAACAAGTAATGTAAAAAACTTACTTTTTGATATCAATATAAAATACAAAGCAGATTGGCTAAAGTAGGTAAAATCAAAAACAAGCTTTGTTCTTCTTCAACAACACAATGTGTTTCAGTGCAACAGTTTAGCCAACAAAAATAAACAGGAGTGATACCTTTCACCTCAAATACACAATCTTTGTGCCTCACTGTCAACTCAGCGGGTTGATACTTCACAGCCTGTGTTCAATTTGATGAGATGACAAAGCATTTTAGCTCGTACTGATGTTTTTGGAACGGTGACAAAGTTAGAAGTTAAATAAAGGACGAGTGACCATCCCAGTAAACAAACGGCAATGTTTTATGAATGGGCAACTTTCCCTACACATCGCCTGCTGCATGGTAACGCTCAGTCACAGCAACTGAGTGAAGGGCGCTGTGTTGCACTTTCAAAATGAATCTGCAACATCTAAATAATTTCCTCCTCCGCTGTTTTTGTGTGGGACAAATGTGTCTGCCTCCAATATTGTCCACACATGTCGCCATCTAAAAACAGTAATGCGCTATTAAACGCACACCGAGACTCTACGGAAGCGGAAGCAAGTGAAATGAAGTAATATGAAGCGATTGGCTCCGTTTACTCGGAGGGTAAATCTCCAGAGCAATGTCGTGTAGTTGCCGCCATGTTTTCTACTTCTAAAGCCAAATGGCACTAGTGCGCATACGCCAGCGATGTTGCAACTCCGTTTCCAGGAAGTGAGCAGTGTTGTCTAAAATGCATTGATAAATGGCGGTTTTTCGGTAATTAAAAATGTAAATGGTATAACTAACCGTCTGGAATTTTACCGCGGTTTATCATTATACTGTTTACCATTACATCCCCAGTTGGGGGGCACAAATACTTGACTGGCCACAGGTGCTGGTAAATCCCGCTATACTATACCACATTGACATTGCAGCAAATGATCTGTTAGACATGTTCTAGAACAGTGTTTTTCAACCACAGGTGTGCCGTGAGATACATTCTGGTGTGCCGTGGGAGATTATGTAATTTCACCTATTTGGGTAAAAAATATTTTATGCAAACCAGTAATTATAATCTGCAAATAAAAGTGCCGTTGTTGAGTGTCGGTGCTGTCTAGAGCTCGGCAGAGTAACCGCGTAATACTCTTCCATATCAGTAGGTGGCAGCAGGTAGCTAATTGCTTTGTAAACGATGTATCTAATGCTTAAACCAAAAATTATCAAAAGGCGAGCGGCCCTAAAAAAGGCATTGAAGTTTAGGGATGGCTATGGAAAACGAAACTAAAACTGAACTGGCTACAAAGTAAACAAAATCAGAATGCTGGACGACAGCAAAGACTTACAGCGTGAGGAGCAGAGACGGCATCCACTTATTGCATCCGTACAGGACATGACAATCAACAATTTCCACACAAAGAAGGATAGCGTCCGCACAACTGGAATAGTCTTGATTGCTAAAACAAAGCAGGTGCGGGGAATAGCGCTCAAAGAAAGACATGCAACTGCTACAGGAAAATACCAACAAAACAGGAAAAGCCACCAAAATAGCAACGCAAGACACCACACACAGGAAAACACCAAAAAACTCCACGGCGTGATGTGACAGGTCGTGACACTTACTTTGAGACAAGAGCTAAAGTGATGCATGGTTGGTTATGGTTTGAATTTGTATCCAACAATTGCAACAGTGACTTTTTATTGTCAATATCAACTACTGAGTTCATTTTTAAAGGCCTACTGAAATGAATTTTTTTTTATTTAAACGGGGATAGCAGATCTATTCTATGTGTCATACTTGATCATTTCGCGATATTGCCATATTTTTGCTGAAAGCATTTAGTATAGAACAACGACGATAAAGATTGCAACTTTTGGTATCTGATAAAAAAAAGGCTTGCCCCTACCGGAAGTAGCGTGACGTAGTCAGTTGAACATATACGCAAAGTTCCCTATTGTTTACAATGATGGCCGCATGAAGTGAGAGAGATTCGGACCGAGAAAGCGACAATTTCCCCATTAATTTGAGCGAGGATGAAAGATTTGTGGATGAGTAAAGTGCAAGTGAAGGACTAGTGGGGAGTTGAAGCTATTCAGATAGGGAAGATGCTGTGAGAGCCGGGGGTGACCTGATATTCAGCTGGGAATGACTACAACAGTAAATAAACACAAGACATATATATACTCTATTAGCCACAACACAACCAGGCTTATATTTAATATGCCACAAATGAATCCTGCATAAAAACACCTGCGTGTTTGTTACGCTAGCTCCTAGCTCCTCTGCTAGCTCCTAGCTCCATAGAACACGCCAATACAATTCAAACACCTGATCAACACACACAATCACTCAGCCCAAAAGACCGTTCACCTAACCCAAGGTTCATAAAGCTTATATATTTTTAAAAAGTTACGTACGTGACGCGCACATACGGTCAAGCTATCAAATGTTTAGCAGCCAAGGCTGCATACTCACGGTACCTGATATTCAGCTGGGAATGACTACAACAGTAAATAAACACAAGACATATATATACTCTATTAGCCACAACACAACCAGGCTTATATTTAATATGCCACAAATTAATCCTGCATAAAAACACCTGCGTGTTTGTTACGCTAGCTCCTAGCTCCTCTGCTAGCTCCTAGCTCCATAGAACACGCCAATACAATTCAAACACCTGATCAACACACACAATCACTCAGCCCAAAAGACCGTTCACCTAACCCAAGGTTCATAAAGCTCATATATTTTAAAAAAGTTACGTACATACGCAAAAAAAAGTTGCGCACATACGGTCAAGCGATCAAATGTTTACAAGCCAAAGCTGCATACTCACAGTAGCACGTCTGCGTCTTTGTCATCCAAATCAAAGTAATCCTGGTAAGAGTCTGTGTTGTCCCAGTTCTCTACAGGCGTCTGTGTATCGAAGTCAAAAGTCCTCCTGGTTAGAGTCTCTGTTATCCGAGTTCTTCCATCTTGACTGCATCTTTCGGGAATGTAAACAAAGAAGCGCCGGCTGTGTACTGTTGTTGCTGACTACGTTCGAAAAATACGTCCATTTCGCACCGACAACTTTCTTCTTTGCTTGCTCAGCTTCCTTCTCCATAATGCAATGAACATGATTGCAACAGATTCACGAACACAGATGTCCAGAATACTGTGGAATTATGAAATGAAAACAGAGCTTTTTCGTATTGGCTTCAATGTGGAAGGCATACCCGTGTTCGCCGGGCTACGTCACGCGCATACGTCATCCTCAGAGGCGTTTCGAACCGGAAGTTTAGCGGCAAATTTAAAATGTCACTTTATAAGTTAACCCGTATTGGCATGTGTTATAATGTTAAGATTTCATCATTGATATATAAACTATCAGACTGCGTGGTCGGTAGTAGTGGGTTTCAGTAGGCCTTTAATGTTTTCTGCTGGTGGTGTGCCGACGCATTTTTTCAATGAACAAAAATGTGCCCTGGCTCCAAAAAAGTTGAAAAACACTGTTCTAGAACACCTCAAGTGATGCTGTTTTGTAGGCATGCAATGACCATTTGCCAACAGTAAAAACTGTCTGGATGCTTTATATATAAAGCCAGCCTCAGTGGGCTCTAACAGTCATGTGGAAGATTCAAACCCGCCCCCTCTCAATCGATTGTTCTAAAAGCTCTAATCTGATTGTTAAAAGAGCTGATTTGACAAAGCTGTTATCAAACCGATTTAAGCACCAATCAATACAGCATTATGTGTGGGGTGGTGGCAACTTTTCCAAGGACAGACTGAGGGATGTCTCACTTTCAAAAAAAAAAAAGTGCAGGATGACACACATCAGAGTGGCACAACACATTTGCTCAAGCGTTGCAAAAGAAAATTATTACACAATTTCTTTGTTGTTGTTTTTTTGCACATTAACTGAGCTCCAAACGTCCCCGTGTTAATGTGTGATTGTGTTTTGTCGGATGGCGTAATGGTCCATGAAGCATTGTGTGGTTGCTACTGAGAAGGTCATTTCTCAGACAGAACATGACGTCCATACTCCATGCCAATCTATATTTTAGCGTTCACTGAATTCACGTACTCAACATTACAGCATAAATAACTTGATTGCCAGCAGCTGAAGACACTTATCTCCCTGTGAGACGCTTTGCAATGGGGACCCCAGAGCACAACTGAAATCACTTTATTACAGCTATGCAGAACAATAAGCAGAACATCTAAGTTGCAATTACCAAGAACGCCATGAATGTTCATTTATGGCCCAGAAGAATCAATAGCGCTAACAATAAAGCATAGTTGAAGCCAAAAATAACTAGCCACAGCTCTATGCTTGTCTTAATGGCCATGCTCAAATAAACCCCTCTCCGATAAGCCATGCATTGATTGATTGATTGAAGCTTTTATTAGTAGATTGCACAGTTCAGTACATTGACCACTAAATGGTAACACCCGAATAAGTTTAAGTCGGGGTCCACGTAAATCAATTCATGGTACACAATTAGCAAGCCAGAAATCTGGTGTTAATTTCTGCCGTAGAGTATCACACGTTGTCTGGTGTAACACACTCCTGCGGCAATAATATTCCAAGTGTTGGCTCCTGTGACTGGAACTGTATAAAAGGAGAATGTCTTGCTCTAATGGCACAAGCTGACGAGGAGCCTGGCCGTGTCGACATCAAGAAGCTGTTTGTGTAGAGAAAGCCCCTCAGATTTGACATTTAGTAATGTTGTTTCAGATACGATTTGTCAATATGATGCTGATAACCCACCAAGGAGTTGACACACACTAATGCAACGGAAATGATATTGTCTTTTGAGTGACAGCTCACTTGCCTGCACTATTGATTTTGCTCGCATTCTGTATGTGTAACTGCGTTGCGGGGAATTCCGTTTCAATGAAGTCTGGAAGCAAGCAGAACGTGTCATTGTGATGACGGCTCAGGTTAATATGGAGAAAGAGCGTAAAGTAGCCTTAGGGGTGATCACCCAACAATGGAATTAATCACCTTTACTTTGTTTTAAATAACAACATACTTTCAGATCAAGAAGAAACTCTGAATCGCAATGCATCTAAGAATGTGGAATTTCTCCTACCCCTACTGATTGATTGATTGATTGAGACTTTTATTAGTAGGTTGCACAGTGAAGTACATATTCCGTACAATTGACCACTAAATGGTAACACCCGAATAAGTTTTTCAACTTGTTTAAGTCGGGGTCCACTTAAATTGATTCATGATACAGATATATACTATCATATATACTATCATCATAATACAGTCATCACACAAGATAATCACATTGAATTATTTACATTATTTACAATCAGGAGTGTGGAGGGGGGGGGGTTGGGGGGGGGATATGGACATCAAGTAGTGGACATAGAGAGAGAGAGAGAGAGAGAGAGAGAGATCAGAAGGCATAAGAAAAAGAATCTGCATTTGATTGTTTACATTTGATTATTAGCAATCCGGGGAGGGTGTTAGTTTAGGGTTGTAGCTGCCTGGAGGTGAACTTTTATAGCGGTTTTGAAGGAGGATAGAGATGCCCTTTCTTTTATACCTGTTGGGAGCGCATTCCACATTGATGTGGCATAGAAAGAGAATGAGTTAAGACCTTTGTTAGTTCGGAATCTGGGTTTAACGTGGTTAGTGGAGCACCCCCTGGTGTTGTGGTTATGGCGGTCATTTACGTTAAGGAAGTAGTTTGACATGTACTTCGGTATCAGGGAGGTGTAGCGGATTTTATAGACTAGGCTCAGTGCAAGTTGTTTAACTCTGTCCTCCACCTTGAGCCAGCCCACTTTAGAGAAGTGGGTAGGAGTGAGGTGGGATGTGGGGTGGAGGTCTAGAAGTAACCTGACTAGCTTGTTCTGAGATGTTTGGAGTTTAGATTTGAGGGTTTTGGAGGTGCTAGAGTACCAGGAGGTGCATGCGTAATCGAAAAAGGGTTGAACGAGAGTTCCCGCCAGAATCCTCAAGGTGCTTTTGTTGACCAGAGAGGAAATTCTGTAGAGAAATCTCGTTCGTTGGTTAACCTTTTTGATTAAACTAAACATTTACATTACTACATACTAGGGTTGTACGGTATACCAGTATTAGTATAGTACCGCGATACTAATGAATCATATTTGGTACTATACCCCCTCTGAAAAGTACCGGTCCACCACCCCCCCCCGTCGTCGTAACGTCGTGTCATTGCTGGTTTACGAGCAGACGAGCATTTTCGGTAGCACACAATCACGGAGTACTTACAAGCAGACACAGTGTGTGGATAGAAAAGGGAAACGGACGCATTTTGGCTTAAAAACTAACGATAAAGGTGAAGTTCGAACACTGAAACGCCCTCAGGAAGAGGTGCTTTAAGACATGGCTAGCAAGTTAGCGGCTAAAGTCCAGCCGCAGTCGGCAATGTTTTAGCTACTTCTAAATCACTAATCCTCAAATAAAGTATGTTTCTTACAAGTATCATCCCTGCAGGACGAGGAATAGCTAAACATGCTTCACTACACACCGTAGCTCACCGGCGTCAACATGTAAACAAACGCCATTGGTGGATCTACACCTGACATCCACTGTAATGATACCAAGTACAGTAGCGTATCTAGTTGATACTACTATGATTACATTAATATTTTTTGGCATCACAACATCTTTCATTTTTTTTAAATTTATATATTATGTTTATAAACTCAGGAATAATATCCCTGGACACATGAGGACTTCGAATATGACCAATGTATGATCCTGTAACGACTCGGTATCGGATTGATACCCAAATTTGTGGTAGCATCCAAAACTAATGTAAAGTATCAAACAGAAGAATAAGCGATTATTACATTTTAACAGAAGTGTACATAGAACATGTTAAGAGAAAGTAAGCAGATATTAACAGTAAATGAACAAGTAGATTAATAATTCATTTTCTTCCACTTGTCCTTAATAATGTTGACAAAATAATAGAATGATAAATGACACACTATGTTACTGCATATGTCAGCAGCTAAATTAGGAGTCTTTATTTGCTTACTTACTACTAAAAGACAAGTTGTCTTGTATGTTCACTATATTATTTAGGGATTTAACTGCAATAAGAAACATGTTTAATGTACCCTAAGATTTTTTGTTAAAATAAAGCCAATAATGCAATTTTTTGTGGTCCCCTTTATTTAGAAAAGTACCGAAAAGTATCGCAATAGTTTTAGTACCGGTACCAAAATATTGGTATCGGGACAACACTACTACATATTAGGGATGATAAATTCTGAAAAAAATCCGTTCGGTTGACCTGACAGTTCCCAGTGCGTGCTTTGTTCGGATCATTGGTGCAGATGGCATCGAGAGCAGGGGGATGTGTGCGCCACGGACTCACAGTGATACCAGCCCCCCAGTTCAAAAATCCCATCCGCGTCCCTGGTTCAGATTGTATGGTTTTTCTTTTTTCAGTGTCAATAATACATTTGGAGCATGTAAGTGTGAACCACAACTGATAATGGTGGATTATTGGGATTTCTAATATTCTGGGGCATTAAAAAGAACAACAATGTAGACCAAACCGAAAAATGTCACAAGACCGTGATAAGATCAGAACCAGGGATTTTGTGTACTGCATATACAAAGGAAAAGAACAGTGAAAAGCGTACATACTTTATTTTAAAGTGCATATAATACGGTTTATTTTTCATAGCTAGTAATAGCACTGTGTTGCGGTGCTCAAAAGTGGTGGTGGGGGGGGGGGGGGGGGGGTGGTTTCAGCATCCCTTCATAAACAGCAGAACATTAAGCCATTAAGACATTGGGATTTCCATCTCTTATTGCAGCCGAAGCTGCCAGTCCCCCTCAGACGCTGCACGAGTAGGCACCGTGGCAGGTGGCACTAAGCACCAACCATATGGCTGCAGGAGCAGGGGAAAAAAAAAAAAGAAAAAAAAGAGGAATCACCAGCGACCTGCACTGCGACAGAGATCAATGAGAGATTTTTTAAAACCATAGCATAGGCACCATGTGGGTGTGTCTGTGAGCTTTATGGATGCCTGCTCGCAGCTCAGCAGCATACAAAAAGGAAGAGATTCAGCTGAACAAAGAACAGGCAATTACTATCCGTTAAGACCAAAGAAAAACAAAGTAGTCTAAACGAGAAAGTAATATTCTGGCTGTTGGGATTAATGTGTACAGGTCCGCCATATGTAGGCAGTAAATTACGTCTTTACCCTTGAGGGCCCCCCCAACCTATGGCAGTCTGCACATATGTGACTTTTTTCCCTCCAACACCCACAGTACACAAACAAACCCAACGCCATTATTTTGTAGGAGCAAAAAATACTTTCCAAAGCAAAACCACCTGTGCCAACGTGCTCTATGTGGTAGCTGAACGACAATAAGTGGCTTTTAGTTATCAATTTAGAGTCTGGCATGTATTGTAAAGATATTTTGTTTATGTGCAGTTGCTTGAATTTTGGTGTAGAACTCTGAAGCTTGAGTAGGTGTGTTGTTTGCTTCTGCTGCTACCCTCAATATACAGCCAACTCCCTTTTTGCAGGATTGTTTACTCGTCCTTGGCAGAACAAAGATTTCAACCCCTGACAGATCTTACATCTTTTCTCTTTTTTTTTCTTAAACGAAAGCCAATTCACCTTAACACTGTAATGTCTGTTTTTTGGGTGTATTTGAATCAAAAATTTCCAAATGGGTTCAGAGCAGTGGTTCTTAACCTTGTTGGAGGTACCAAACCCCACCAGTTTCATATGCGCATTCACTGAACCCTTCTTTAGTGAAAAATAAAATGTTTTTTTTTTTTCAGATTCAAGTCAAAATTATATGTTTTTGGCAAGACTTTAGTATGGGGAACATATTCTAAGTAACAAAGACTTAATTTAGAGTTATTTGGTTAGGGTTAGGGTCAGGGTTAGGGTTATAATAAGGCCATGCCGAATAAGGCATTAATACGTACTTAATAATGACTAGTTAAGAGCCAATATGTTACTAATTTGCATGTTAAGAAGCAACTAATTAATGGTGAATATGTTCCCCATACTAAAGTGTTACCATGTTTTTTTTTACTGGTGCACAAAATGAACCGTGCATGAACATCACCTTGTTCAAACAACAAAACCAACACAGTGCATAAACTCACAACAAATTACACACCTGCAAATCAGTCAGCTGTTGCCGTATCCGTAATACGCCAATAGGGAGAAGTTTTTATTTACCCGATGAGTCGGGTGTGTTTTGACCTACGCCTAACCCCTGAGGCCAACTCACCGAACCCAGGTTAAGAACCACTGGTTTAGAGGAAACACTTGTCTGAACAAAATTAAACACGTTACCTTTGAATCCTCTCATCATTTGACTCACACAAACAAAGCGCACTGCAGACATTAAATAGGCGGAACAAGCTACGATTTTAATAACTAAACATGCAACGATATGCCAAAATATTTGAAACTGAATTCAATAGTTCATCAGTATGGATGTACACCCAGTATCTGTATTTTTTGGTACATCCTACACAGACACATGCAGCTGTCAACACTCAATATGGCTTCCAGTCTGTCACTCAAGTACGTCCGTATGAAGCATAATCACAAATAATTCCTATTGTTACAGAATGCACACTCGCATAACATGTTAATATATTTTTATATGATATAATATACCATGTAGAAGGTATTTTCTCTTCACATGAATGCCATACATAAATATTTCAAGCTGAGTTCAGGCCTCAAATGTTTACTTTTTAAGGTCAAGGCAAGTGTTGCCTTAAAGGAAGGCTCATATTTTAGCAAGTTAGAAGGGCACTAAGGCAGACATTATTTTTATTTCAAGGTAGGGGCTCCAAAGCATGCATGCATATATATATATATATATATATATATATATATATATATATATATATATATATATATATATATATATATATATATATATATATATATATATATATATATATATATATATAAAACACTTGCCTTGACCTTAAAAAAAAAATATATATATATATATACATACAGCCATGGTCAAAAGTTTACATACACTTGTAAAGAACATAATGTCATGGCTGTATTGAGTTTCCAATTATTTCTACAACTCATTTTGTGAGTGATTGGAGCACATACTTGTAGGTCACAAAAAACATTCATGAAGTTTGGTTCTTTTATGAATTTATTATTGGTCTACTGAAAATGTGACCACATCTGCTGGGTCAAAAGTATACATACAGCAATGTTAATATGTGGTTACATGTCCCTTGCCAAGTTTCACTGCTATAAGGCGCTTTTAATAGCCATCCACAAGCTTCTGCTTGAATTTTTGACCACTCCTCTTGACAAAATTGGTGCAGTTCAGCTACATTTGTTGGTTTTCTGACATGGACTTGTTTCTTCAGCATTGTCCACACGTTTAAGTCAGGACACATTGACGTCCCATTGGGGTTGTGAGTTTTTCCTTGCCCTTATGTGGGCTCTGTACCGCGAAAGTCGTTGTGGCTTGTGCAGCCCTTTGAGACACTTGTGATTTAGGGCTATATAAATAAACATTGATTGATTGATTGATTGATTGACTTTGGGAAGGCCATTCTGAAACCGTCATTCCAGCCTGATTTAGCCATTCCTTTACCACTTTTGACGTGTGTTTGGGGTCATTGTCCTGTTGGAACACCCAACTAAAGATTTGAGGTTGTCCTGAAGAATTTGGAGGTAATCCTCCTTTTTCATTGTGCCATTTACTCTCTGTAAAGCACCAGTTCCATTGGCAGCAAAACAGGCCCAGAGCATAATACTACCACCACCATGCTTGACGGTAGGAATTGGTGTTCCTGGAATTAAAGGTCGCGGCTTTTGCCGCAGTTAAATTCGAGCCCTGTGAGTGTAATTGTAATAAATAAAAACAGAGTGATGGATCTGTGTAGTCTTTACACAATGATGACATAACTGCATTTCACCTTGCACTGCACACATAGTTGACTTCTTAAAAGACTTAAAAAGCAGGTGTTGATAAAAGACTTCCCTGCTGAGAGATGTTACAATACATCATGTTCGAGGTGATCAATCTCTTGTGCCAATATAAATGCTAAAAGAAATACATTTTTTTACATTTTTATTTTCACAAATTACATATAGTACCGATAAGAGTACAGATCAATACCGGTATCAATAAGGAATATCAATAGTGGTATTGTATCTAAAAAACCTAACGATATACATACCTATTCATCAGTTACTTGAATACTGTAATACTTAAAATGTCCCAGATGGTGTACATTTTTTGGAGCGTAACAATATATGTATTGTGATTTTTTTGGTACAGACCCTAGGGTTTGGTTCAGAAGCCTAATGATTTCCCAGGCGGTATGCATTAAAAGTGATACAAAGGAAGCTTCTACTCTGTAAACAAATGCATTACAGCCCAGCCTTTGGCTAGTGATAGTGCCAAGGAGAGGCCAGAGCCTGGAGAACCTTAAGGCCTGCTGTTTGTGAATGCTTTGTCTTACCCGGTATAATACTTTAACGGACAAAGACACAAAGACAAAGGTAAAATACAAGAGCAGTGTGTCTCGTTGTTCAGTCGTGATCAGGAGGAGGGCTACCAGCTGTATTGTGCAATTAATGTTTCACTTCAGGCAATAAATGACATTAGCTTATTAAAAACAAATAACTGTTGAAACGGTTATTGTTGCATTTTCTTTAAAAATTAATGCCGTAAACCAGTATTTTTTAAGTTAATACTCAAACTGTATCAAAGTGTTATATTTATCATATTTTTTATTTCTCATTTCAGAATTGTCTTTATTGGAAAATTACCTGCCAGGAGTTGGGATGTACAGTACAGGCCAAACGTTTGGACACTCCTTCTCATTTCAATGTATTTTCTTTATTTTCATGGCTATTTACATTGTAGATTGTCACTGAAGGCATCAAAACTATGACACCTGTGAAGTGAAAACCATTTCAGGTGACCACCTCTTGAAGCTCATCGAGGGAATGCCAAAAGTGTGTGAAAAAGTAATCACAGCAAAGAGTGGCTATTTTGAAGAAACTAGAATATAAAACATGTTTTTAGTCATTTCACCTTTTTTTGTTAAGTACATAACCGATCCCCACTTTGTATTTGTAGTCCCTCAACTGACAAGTGGCTAGCAGCTAATTACATATCTTCATACAAAGCGTGGAGCCGCTCCCCTAAATTAACAATAATCTCCTCCATTACGGCACTAACTGTATTTTTTTTTAGTAATTTAAGTATCATTATCAAGTAATATTACTTAATGGGAGATGAGGCTTAACATGTTACACACGGAGAGCAAGCCAGGAGAAGGCATGTTAATAGCTAAGCTAGCTGGTAAGCTAGCTTTTCATTCTTTTTTTTTTTCATTCATTTTTTATTTATCTCCTTCATTGATGTGCATCTTTGATAGACAATTATAACACAATTATTCAGTTACACCGTTACACACCAATGCCTGAGAAGGAGCAGGATGAAGAACAATCTTATATTTTCCTGCCCCCTTCACATAATACATAGTCTTGCTTAATGATATGTGAACCAACAATTACATCCAAATATAACGAAAACAAAACACAAGTGCAAAACTTCATGAAGTACAAACCGAACAAAAAAACAAAAGAAGTAATATACACTTCACGGGATGATACAAAACAAATACAAAACCAGGCAAAAAAACAAGTAAATTAATAAATATAAAGCAAAATGTAAACACTTATGGCTGTCCATATGATTTTATTGTTCTGTCTTTATATATTTTTTTCAATTGGAATATATTTTTACAATCTTTTATCTCATTGTAAAGAGAATTCCATAGTTTAACCCCCACCACTGATATACACATTTGTTTTAAAGTTGTCCTTGAATACTGATGTTGGAAATGACCTTTTCTTCTATGCTCTTCATTCTCACAAGTGATGACAAACATTTTTTGTAAATTTGCTGGTAATGTTTTGCTTTTAGCCTTAAACATGACACATAATGTCTGTAACTTTACTAGCTCCTGTAATTTCAATAAACCTGAATTAATGAATAATATGTTAGTGTGTTCCAAGTAATCTACTTTATGAATAATCCTTATAGCTCTTTTCTGTAGTTGATACAATGCCTTTATGTTACTCTTGTATGTGTTCCCCCACACTTCCACACAGTAGCTGATATATGGCAATATAAGTGCACAATACAATATGCGCATTGCCCTATAATCTAACACATATTTTACCTTATTTAATATAAAAATACTCTTAGACATCTTTTTCCGTACATGTGCAATATGAGATTTCCATGTCAGACCGTCATCCAGTATCACTCCTAAAAATCTAAGTTCAGAAACCCTTTCAATATCAATTCCATCTATTGACAATTTGATCGTTTCCTCCCTTTTCCTCTTACAAAAAATCATGAACTTTGTTTTTTCTACATTTAATGATAATTTATTGGCATCAAACCATCTCTTAAGTTTAATCATTTCCTGTTCAATAATTTTTGATAATGCTTTTAAGTCGTGTCCCGAACTATAAAAGTTGGTGTCGTCCGCAAATAATACAAATTTCAATAACTTTGATACCTCACATATATCATTAATATATAAAATAAACAATTTTGGTCCCAAAACCGAACCTTGTGGAATTCCACATTCAATCCTCATTTGTTCAGATGTATTACCCATAAAATCCACAAACTCTTGTCTATTATCTAAATAACTTCTTAGCCAGTCTAAAACTACTCCTCTCACACCAAATGAATACAACTTGGACAATAATATAGAATGATCTATAGTATCAAATGCTTTTTTAAGATCGATAAATACCCCTATAGTGTATTTCTTATTATCAGTTGCTGTTGCTATATCCTCCATTATATTCATTACAGCTGAAGCAGTGGATCTATTGGTCCGGAATCCATACTGGCTCTCACTCAACAGCATGTTCTTTTCAATAAAACTATCTAATTTTTTTACAAATATTTTTTCAATTATTTTAGAAAATTGTGACAGCAGTGACACTGGTCTGTAATTAGTGAATCTATGTTTATCTCCCGTTTTAAAGAGTGGAATTACCTTTGCTACCTTCATTTTATTTGGAAAGGTCCCTGTTTGAAAAGAAAGATTAAAAATATAACAAAGAGGTTTGATGATACAGTCAATAGTCTTTTTTACAATTATCATGTCTATACCATCACTGTCTGTTGATGTCTTATTTTTCAGTTTTGTTACCACCGATACAATTTCATTTTCACTAACATCTCCTAGAAGCATGGACTGTAGCACTTTGCTTCCCCCTCTCCATCCACTCTGTATATCTTTATGTTCTCCAATACTCTCTGCCAATTTGGGTCCAACATTCACAAAAAAAGAATTGAATCCGTTTGCCACTTCATTCATATTTGTTATAATCTTATTATCCTCATTGATAAAATGGCTTGGTGGGTTTGTAGGCCCAGATGTTTTTCCTATTACCTTGTTCAGAATATTCCAAGTTCCTTTGATATTGTTTTTATTTTTTTCTAGTAAATTATTATAATATTCTCTTTTTGCTTGTCTCATTATTGTTATCAATTTGTTTTTGTAAACCTTATATTTCGTTTCAGCATCCTTTGTTCTTACTTTTATGAAATCTCTATAAAGTTTGTTTTTCTTTTTACAAGCATTCTGTAGTCCCTTTATAATCCAAGGCTTTTTATTGTAGCTGTCTCTTTGTTTCCATACATTCGGACAATGCTTTTCATACAATGATAAATATATATTAAGAAAAGCCTCATATGCAGCATTTGCTTCTCCCCCATACACCTCATTCCAATCTGCTTCAAATAAGTCCTTCCTAAACCTATTTATTGCCTCTTAAGTTCTTTTCCTTACATATCTATGAGTTTTTTCCTCCCTCTTTTTATCAATTGGACAGTCATAAGTAAGAAACACAGGTAACTGGTCACTTATATCATTAATTACTAGTCCACTTTTTATATTATTTTTTACGTCATTTATAAAGATGTGATCAATTAACGTTGCACAATTTGTCGTTATTCCACTGGGTTTGGTGATTAATGGATAAAGCCCTCTACTATATACCACATCCAAGAAGTCTCTTGTTGATTTATTTCTGGGTGAGCTTAGCAGGTCTATGTTATAGTCGCCACACATTACAAATGTTTTCTTTTCCTTCACCTTACACAATAATTCTTCCAAACTATCATTAAATGCTTCTACTTTAGACCCAGGTGTCCTATATAAACACGTAACAATAACATTTCTCTTCTTTTCTATTTCTACCTCTACAGTTACACATTCAAATAAATCACCAATTACCACTGTTATACATTCCACAGGTCTACATTTCAATTCACAGTCAACAAACAGGGCCACACCTCCTCCCTTCTTGTTTCTTCTACTACAGTGATACAACTCATACCCATCAATGGAGAAATCGATACCTCTGTCTTTATCGATCCATGTTTCAGAAAGTGCTATTATTTTGAATTTGCCATTTAGCTTCAGGTATTCGTCAATCTTTGAGAAATTTGCATATAAGCTTCTGCAGTTGAAATGTATTAAAGAAAATGTATTATCTAAACTAACATATTTATTGAATTGTTCCTCTGTGTAGTAGTCACATGCAGCATTGATTGAGTCGAACAGATGGTTTTCTGGGTCAACATCATTTTCAAAGTCATACAGTTTATAGTCCATGTATTCAGCTCTTGAAAACGTTTGATTCTCAGTTGTCTCACCTTCTTGCTGCGTAGCCTTCCCCGTCTCTAGCCAAGGATGAGCCGTGTCAGTCATAAGTCTAGCAGGTCTCATCTATATTGATCCGAGAGCTCCGCGACTTTGGCTTCTTCATATGGTCCATTTAGCCGAATCATGATTTTGCAGTTCCGTGTCCATGTTGCTTGTATCTTGTTTTCTTTTCTGAGGATGCGTGCTTGTCTTGCAATGTCAGCGTTCTTCTTGGTAAGATGTTCATTGATGTAAACCCCAGTTCCCTTCAGCTTCCTTCCCTACCGTAGTAACTCCGTCTTGTGTTTCCGATTTACAAACCGGATCACAATGGCTGGGTTGGTTCTGCTGTCCTTCCTGGGGATAGTATGGCACGCTGAAATGCTGCCACTTTGAAGAGTCATGTTCTTACTAGAAAAAAAGTTAATTACTTGCCGTTCAAGTGTCACAAGTTCATCTGCCGGGGCTTCGGCGTCCTTGTCAGCGTCCCTGCTACGAGTCCCGGCCACTCTTGCATATGTGCGATGTTTGGTTTCTAGTCCACTTATAATTAAATCGTCCATTCTGGTGTACTGTTCAATTTCGTCAATTCTTGCTTCTAGGTCAACAATTTTCTTGTCTTTTTCCTTGATGATGTTTTTCAGCATTTTGATTTCGGTCAACAACTCCATGAGTGTGTCTTGCTGTTTGGCCACTGTCCTTACATCCTCCGACAGGGAGTTAAGCGATTTCCTGATCTCCTCCAAGTCTTCCTCGAATTTCTTGTGTTTCGCACTCATTTTCTTAATTCACTTGGTTTTCTTCTTAATTTCAGTTCGGTTTCTTTACTGGCTAAAACTCACAAACCAAATTGCCGAGACGCGTCACGGCACTTTCGCCTTCCCACCGATGGGGTCCCGTCTGGCCTGGCAAGCCTCGCTCCAGCCTCTCTCCTCTCCCGGGCCTCGCCGCGGTCACCTGCCGGTCTCGTCGCCGCGAGATGGTCCCGCGGCTGCCAGCCGTTAGCCGCCAGCCAGGCCTCTCCCTCGCCGCCCTGCTGCCGTCACTCGCCGCCGCGAGAAAGCTGCTGGTTCCGCCGCCGCGAGGTGGTGGTGCCGCTGCTGCTGGCCGGTAGCCGGGCCTCTCCCTCGCCGCCGTCACTCGCCGCCGCGAGAAAGCTGCCGATCCCGCCGCCGCGAGGTGGTGGTGCCGCTGCTACTGGCTGCTAGCCGGGCCTCTCCCTAGCCGCCCCGCTGCAGTCACTCGCCGCCGCGAGAAAGCTGCTGGTCCCGCCGCGGCGAGGTGGTGGTGCCGCTGCTGCTGGCTGCTACCCACACAGCAGAAGACTCCTTATTCAGAAGCTTGGAATGGATTCTTCACGGCAGGGCAGATTGTGGCAACTTCACTGTCTGTTTTAAATAACTTCCGCGTCTCTTTGTTAGCAGCTTACAAGCTAAGCTAACTAGCCAGCTAAATTAGCTGCAAGCTACCTTAAATGAAGCTAGCAAACAGGAGAAGTGTCAAAGTGCGCTCAGACTAATGTATCCTGCTACAAACAATTATTAACCGCGTGTATTCTATTAAACAACATATATGTAAGAATACAGAAATATAATGCCCGCGTGTCACTGATGAGAGTATTTCGCAAGCGCAAGTTGCGCTTAAGAACTAAAAATAAGTTTTAGTGAAGTTTAGGAAGTGTAGATGAAACCTTATTACAGCAGAAAGCAAATCAGGTATTAACAGGAAATTAACATGTAGATTGTTAAAAGTTAAAAAGAGGATGATGGAACAACAGCTGTTGGTGTGTCAGCATTGCAACAGTCAGTCCACCACAAGTACGCCTACTCAGTGGCCTAGTGGTTAGAGCATGGGTGTCAAACTCTGGCCCGCGGGCCAAATTTGGCCCGCCGTGTAATTTCATTTGGCCCTTGAGGCAATATCAAATTAACATTAGAGCTGGCCCGCCGGTATTATACAGCGGCGGTGCCGCTGTAACACCGCTAATACTCATACTTACCAACCCTCCCGATTTTCCCGGGAGACTCCCGAATTTCAGTGCCCCTTCCGAAAATCTCCCGGGGCAACCATTCTCCCGGATTTCTCCCGATTTCCACCCGGACAACATTATTGGGGGCGTCCCTTAAAGGCACTGCCTTCAACGTCCTCTACAACCTGTCGTCAGCCACATACTATATGCGGCTTTTACACACAAGTGAATGCAAGGCATACTTGGTCAACAGCCATACAGGTCACACTGAGGGTGACCGTATAAACAACTTTAACACAGTTACAAATATGCGCCACACTGTGAACCCACACCAAACAGGAATGACAAACACATTTTGGGAGAACATCCACACCGGAACACAACAGAACAAATACCCAGAACCCCTTGCAGCACTAACTCTTCCGGGACGCTACGATATACACCCCTGCTACCACCAAAAGCCTGCCCCCCCAATCTTGCTCCTGCCCACCAAGTTAATGTTGATATTTACCTCAGAAGGCTGCAAATAGAAAAGAGGCATTACATTTTTTATTAAAATTGTATTTAATATAACATTGTTTTTTCGTTTGTTTTTTTGAAAGTTGATTTTGCACTATTAAGTTATATAAGTGTTGCTTGTTCCATATTCAGTGTTAAAGCAAAACAGTGTAGCAAACTGAGCAATTATTACCTTTTTATTCATGCACTTTCTCTTGCTACTTCAAGGCTTGAATGTTTGATTCATTTTTAATTATTTTATTTTCAAATGTATTATTAGCCAGTGGAAAAAGTTTATTTTGATATTTACCTCAGAAGGCTGCAAATAGAAAAGAGGCATTACATTTTTATTTAAATTTTATTTGATATGCCATTGATATTTCTTAATTATTATTATTACTATTTGAAACTGGATTTTGCATGTCACTATAAAGTTATATAAGCCTTGCGTGTTCAATATTCAATGCAAAACTTTTTTGGGTCCCTATTAAAAGGTTCATTTGTTCAACCTTGGCCTGCGGCTTTGTTCAGTTTTAAATTTTGGCCCACTTTGTATTTGAGTTTGACACCCCTGGGTTAGAGTGTCCGCCCTGAGATCGGTAGGTTGTGAGTTCAAACCCTGGCTGAGTCATACCAAAGACTATAAAAAAAATGGGACCCATTACCTCCCTGCTTGGCACTCAGCATCAAGGGTTGGAATTGGGGGTTAAATCACCAAAAATTATTCCCGGGTGCGGCCACCGCTGCTGCTCACTGCTCCCCTCACCTTCCAGGGGATGATCAAGGGTGATGGGTCAAATGCAGAGAATAATTTCGCCACACCTAGTGTGTGTGTGACAATCATTGGTACTTTAACTTTAACAGGGAGGCGGATTGAGCCATACATGTATTTTGTCGATACTGATCGATACTTAAGTGATGTTGTTGATATTTTTATTTTCTTTCTTTTTTTTTTTTTTTATATGTGTGTGTGTGCTAGTTTTTTTTTTTTTGTAAAGTCATGAAATAATTACCGGCAAACAGGAGGACTTTGAGGGCAAAAACCACAGAATTTAAAAGAGCATTGATTGATTGATTGATTGAGACTTTTATTAGTAGGTTGCACAGTGAAGTACATATTCCGTACAATTGACCACTAAATGGTAACACCCGAATAAGTTTTTCAACTTGTTTAAGTCGGGGTCCACTTAGAGCGTAACTTTGTTTTGATCATTTGATTTTGATTTGAACAATTGTATGTAACATAAGAGAAAAATTAACTTGTTTAAAAATGATGTTGATATTGTTGCACTGTCATAACTTAGCATACATACATTTTAAAACGTGCAGTTAATACATCTGGTCAATATATTTCCTACTGGATTATCGGAATCAGAATAAACAGCATAAAACCTGATCGGAACATCCGTAACACTTTCATATTGTAACCAATCAGATCAACCAGCATTCTGGTACGGATTGATTTAAATCTGAGAGGTTCTGTTGTATTAAAAACATCCAGAAAGCTTCATTTTTGTTTTGCATGTATATTATTGGAGCATTACAACATGAGGTTTAAATGACTTGGTAGTGTCTTTAATAGTTCCAAGTCTAAATCAATTGGACAGTCATACTGTCTCGGAGAGCTCTGATAAATTCAGATGACTGCTCTAAGACAAGTCTGAAGCAAACCATGACCAGATGGACATTAGCATAACCGGTCAGCTGCATGTTGGCTTGAAGACCTTGCTTTGGGACTGGCCCGCATTACTCCTTGCCTGGATTTGATTGGACAACAAGCAAAGTAGGCTCGGGCAAAGCTCCAGTTGAACTGAGCAGCTGGATGATGGCCAAGGCCATTTGTTGACGCTCCACTTAATTGACATACAGAAGGTGACGGCACACTTAAGCGAAAGCAAGTGAGAATGTACCGAATATAAATGTTTCCACTCCTAAATAACCTGAGTTCCTAGCAAAGTATCTCAAACTTTTTATATTCTTTATCAAACGTTAAAAGGTTGAAGTCAGAAACTTTGCCGTTTGTGATAAACCTTCACAGACCTTGAAGGTCCACTTATGTTTACAGTACTGAAGAGAGTTTCAATGCACCAATTAGCGATCTGGCCCTCCAACCTCAACGTTTTCATCAACTTTCACCCCTCTTCTTTCAAGCTGCGGAAAGCATCCATTTGCTGCAAAAAAAAAGCTCCAAAAGAAACTTGGCACACCATGTGTTCAACAACCAGAAGCTAATAAGACACAGTCGGCCCACTTAACACCTAATGAGGTGGAGATGTGTTGGTCTGCATCAGCTGGTTCTGCTAACAACAAGGAACATATTGTCGTACCAAAAACAGACATGTTTCAACTCTACACAGTAGTTTTACTGAGAAAGTGAATCCAGTTCAGTTAATAACAGTAACGCAAAATTATGTGTCACTGCTGAGCTCATTTTACAAACTTTGTTTGGTGTGAAAATCTAAATTTCAATGTCCCCAAATTAAGACGCCAACTAAAAACAAATGTCAAGGGTTTAAGCACAGTGTTTCCCACACATTCATTTATTTGTGGCGGCCCGCCACGAAAGAATTAAGGCCGCCACAAATTTTTTTTTAATTTAAATTTTTTATTTTTTTTTGTCCTGTACAGCTTTTCAGGCAAATCATATAGTTGATGTAGATGCCCATATCAGCTGTTCAGATTTACTTTACAAAAGAGAAGTGTAGGATCAACATTTTTGGAGCTCTTTGTTCAGTGGATCAGATGTTTGATGAAGCTCTGTGTCTATCTACCACCACAACTGTTTTCTGTTTATTTGTTACTGACTGTGGCAGGACACCTCTGCCTCTGTTTCACTTTATGTTGCTGGTAAATAATATGGTTGTAGTAGTAGGCTAAAGTTAAATTATTTAGTATGCACTAATTAAAGGGGCAGAGCTTTAAGAGACATTTTAGCTTTTATATTTTTATAAGATATATTTTTTGTAAGAACCACAATTAATAAATACATTTCAGTGAATAACTTATTGTTCAAATCTGTATATAAATATGTACATAAAGTGTTGTAATTATATTTTTAAATGGATGGATGGATGGACGTTTAAAACAAAACTGTTAATATTAATTAGTAAGTATACATTTTTTTAGCCTTTTTAGAGAAAATCATATCATTGTAGTAAATTATGCAAATTACTTGATGATGTCATGGTGACCACGCCCATAGCCACGCCCCCACCACCACAGGTATCTTGGCTGTTTATGGGAAACACTGAAGCAGAATAGCAAAAGTCCTTAATATTTACTTAGATTAGGGGTTGGCAACCCAAAATGTTGAAAGAGCCATATTGGACGACAAATACAAAAAAAGTAATTGGTCTGGAGCCGCAAAAAATGTAAAGTCTTGTATAAGTGTTATAATGAAGACAACACATGATGTAAGTGGCTAATTAGCTATATTAGCCTACTATCAAAATGACTATGTGTCGCAGGCTGACGCAAATCTTCGTTGACCGAAATGTTGAAATGTAATATTTATTCTACACATTTTTACAACGTTGGAAAACATTAGTAAAACTTCTCAGAGGGTGAGATAACTCCTGGAAATGACCTAGAATGGCCAAATGTATAGATGTGTGTGTCCAAGTTAAATTAAACTGCAGGCTGTCTTCTTCTAATGGATTCATCACAATTGTTGCAAGCTGGGTAACGTTTGCTGCGGTCTGGAACAACATGGCGCACAAACAACTATCAGAAATGCAGCCAATATTACATACAGATAATGTGTCATGAGACATGCAAATTAAATACACAGAGGACATAAGTAAATTAAGTAAACTCAAATATACCTACAAACAAGGCATAATGATGCGCTAAAGCGCGATATAAAATCTAATCCATTATTATTATTATTATGTACATACAGATAGCCTAAATAGCATGTTAGCATCGATTAGCTTGCAGTCATGCAGTGACCAAATATGCCTGATTAACACTCCAACAAGTCAATAACATCAACAAAGCTCACCTTTGTGCCTTCACGCACAGCCTAAAACATTTGGTGGACAAAATGAGACAAAGGCCGAGTGGCATAAAACACGTCTTTCGAAAGTTATACATGTAAACAAACTGTTGAGTCACAGTCCACACAACGGTGAGTTCAAAGGCCGCTAAAATTAGTAGAACAAAACCGGCGCTTGCCAAATACTAAATCAGTGAAGCATAAACACAAACATTTTAAAAAGTGGGCTTTCTAACAATTAGGAATGTTTGTGTTTTGTTTGTCAGTCTACACAAACCATATTACGACAAAAACATTTTTCACCCCATTTTTTTTTCCATTTCCATACGTTTTTAAAAAAGCTCCATGGAGCCACCTGGGCACCGCTAAAGAGCCGCATGTGGCTCTACAGCCGCGGGTTGCTTACCCCCGACTTAGATAGTCCGAGGCATTCTCGGCATAACATGTCCAGTATACGGACAGATATGATCTGCTCAAATCTGATTGAAAATGATGTCATACTGTGCAACACAGCAGAGTGATATTTAAAGATATCATATTTCTTGTTGCTATAGATCATAATACTGTGTTGGCTTGAATATAAGACCTCTTATATTTGAGGTCGAGAGACGCATAGCACACATGCAAAATAACAGGCAGCACCAAACGACTTGTCCACAAGAAAGTCAGAGCTTTTCTTCCTGTCACTCAAACATACAAGTAACCTAAAGAGAACACCAGGGGGTGTTTGTGAACAACATAACTTAAAAAGTTATGAACAGGATTTAGGAAAAAAAACAATTTCTCCATCTACTATGAAGTGGAAGACACTTCACTTTCTGCTTTCTATTTCGCTCCACATTGCAAACCCGCACTGCGGAGAGGATTGTGGGAGATGTTTTTTTTTTTTTTAGACCTGCCAAAGTAAAAGAGCCAGAAACAAAACTACACACCAAGTTTGTTTGATACAGTCACACATTATGACATTATTGAGAATATTTTGAAACCATAATACCGCGGTATCTACAAAAAATGTTACATCCCTAGTTGCTAGTGATCTTTTTCAAATTAAATTATGACATATCAAAATAAAGTTTCATATATGTAGCATATAATTACACATACAGGACACAATTATGATTGAGCATCGATGAACCGGGACTAACATTTTGATTCTCTCGGAATCGTTCAATTTTAAAAACAAATTTTTGATTCCTAGTTTCAATGCCTAATCGGAAGAAATTACATGTGTCAAAAAAAAAAAATGTCAGTTTACATTTATTTTTGAAGGTTACATTTTTGTCTGATTAATAAAGAGGACATTCTTTAAAGGACCTCTGCTTAACGCTCTCATTTAAACCAAACTTTTATAATGACTCTGCCTAGGTAAGAATCGAAATCGAACTCGTTGAGAGCCAGAATTGGTCAAATTCAAATATGCCCAACCCTAATTATTTGATTCTGTGGAGTAATGTGAAAATAATAATTGCCTTTAATGTACTACATTTTTTCCCCACTTAGATTGAATGTATTTGATAAAAAATAAACAATATTCTGCTGAATAGACACCATGTCACAGCCTTTTAATTACCATGATCAACATCTAAAAAAAGATTTTAAAAAATGCCTCCCCTTAAATAAACGATACACCACTAATAGAAATCTGGTTGTCTTCTAGACGTCTTGACCTCTGCCAAATAGGTCTGGGCCAATAACAAATTTTGGTCAACGATATATTGACCTACAAATTATTGTCGATAATCGATATTATTGCGATAATTTTTTTTTTTAACTAAATGGACCACTGATTAAATAATACATATTATTCAATTACTTTTAAATGCAATAAACATGTATTTCTGGTCAACTGTAATATTGTAATTGGAATGTAAACTTAAAAACCAAAGATAAATAAAACAAAAAAATAAAATAAAATCAACTGTGTTAACAAAATGTTGCACTTTACTAAAAATCACATCTGTCTCTGCTAAAGAGGGAGTAGGGCATCCTCAAATACAGTGATGGGCAAGCTACTTGGAAAATGAACGCTAAACTACAAGTTACTCTCGAGTAAATGTAGCTAAGCTACAGGGGAAGCTATTCCCGGGGAATTGTAGCAAGCTACATTACAAGCTGCATGGCAAAAGTAGCTTGCTACATCAAAGCTACATTTAAATCTATGGTCCCACGTGTATAATATCAATGTTAATGAAACAGAGTGTACAAATAACCAATTAGAGGACCATTACTATTAACTATCTTTCATTTAGCTGGGGACTGTTACACCTACAACTACCTCTAGGAGTCCCCGCCCCTCACTGTATGTAGTTATATTAGTTTGCCTTTTCTTTGGCCCACCCCTATAATGTTATTAATTTTCTCTGCCTACAGTAGAAAAAAACAGCACCTATCCATATCCTGAAAAAAAAACAATGACTTATGTGTTGTTTGGGAACAGTTGATAATGATTATGTGCAGTAAAACTTTTCATGAACTCAATTCACCTTAATGTGTGTTCCTAAAATAGTTTTGGGCGTCTTAGATGGAGAGCAGTTTATTTATTGTTATGGTTTAAAAACTAAGGTTTTGAGCATTGTTTTCACTAAATGTATACATTTGTCTGAATATGGCCAAGAACATACCTTATTGTGAGTTTCCTGGATGTCATCTTCATCACTCAAGAAAAAAATCTAATCTACGAGAGAGAATTCCTTTGCCATTTTCAAGTATGTTATGTTTTGGGTTTTTTTGAGTCGTCACATTGAAGCGTCCCTCTGTCGGAAATAAGAAACCGATGCTTTTTGATATACTGTATCACAGCAAAGTGTCAGTAAAGAAATGTCATCTGCACATTCAGATTTAGTCAGAAACTAAAGATCTTCCACTGCATACACGTCATGCTCTTCTGGAAAAAGGACACCCCGTGTCTGCGTGTTGATGCAGCCCGACCCCTACACAACTGACAGAAATGTCACTACTGAAACATTTTGTGAGGCAAATGTCGTAGGAATGCAGATTTCTTCTGCAGGATGTAATATTAATCTAGTACCGTAATTTCCGGACTATAAGCCGCACCTGACTATAAGCCGCACCAGCTAAATTTAGGGGAAAATACAGATTGCTCCATATATAAGCCGCACCCGACTATAAGCCGCAGGGTTTTGATGTGTAATTACCGTAGTATATAGGGGTTCCTGCTACCACGGAGGGGATTGTCGGGACAGAGATGACTGTTTGGGAACCGAAAGCGTCCCATTTATTAATAATAAATCTTTCAATAATTCAATCAAACTTTCACATCTTTGACATGGCGAACAGCATTCGTGCAGAGTACAAATAATACAACGGTGCAAAGTAATACAAAGTGCTCGCCTGTACGTTATCAAAATAACCAGCCTACCGGTATATGAAAAGTCAGTCTTTAATCATTGTGTCATCGTCTTCCTCCTGCGTACTAAAACCACAGAAATCCTCTTCGTCGGTGTCGGAGAAGAACAGGCCGTAAATAAGCCGCACCCTTGTATAAGCCGCAGGGACCAGAACGAGGAGAAAAAGTAGCGGCTTATAGTCCGGAAATTACGGTAAATGTCTTGCAGGCTCGGCGTCCTCTTACGCTGCTTGATGTGTGTGCTTATTAGCTATGCAGCAGAGGCCTTCCACCAATGCCACCTTAGGAACCAAAGATACCTTGACTTCAAAAAAGGGTTGTTCCGCTTCTAAATGTAGATATTTTAGAGAGCACGTTTCCACATCAAAAAAAAAAACGTTATATGTGTAATACTGTTACAGCTCTAATGTTTACAGTAATAAGACAACCCTGGGGTATTCAAAACATCCAGCAGAAAATTACAATAATCAGGAAAGACTTCCTCTAGGCTTGTGTTTCTAATCCACATCAATTTAACTTACTTCCACATCAGGATTACTTCCAGTCTCTTTGCTAAGGAATAATAATTACATTTCACCTCAAAGCAAAAATTAAGAATGACATTCAGTAGAGACAAACCTCTGCCGAGGCCAAACAATCCTGATTTGAAGAGGCACCAAATTGTATTCTGAATATCACTTAATGTCATTATGGATCATATATCAATAAATCAAGCAGTTTTTACGTTTTTCACAACCGATGTTGGCATAATTTTGCAGACCTAATGTGCAAGAAATAGAGCAGTGTTTTTTAAACTGTGGTCTGCAGACCATGTTTGGTCCCCATGACACCCTAGTTCAGGGGTCGGCAACCCGCGGCTCCGGAGCCGCATGCGGCTCCTTGACCACTCTGATGCGGCTCAGCTACATACATGCCGACCCCCGATTTTCCCAGGAGACCTATGGATCTCAGTGTCTCTCATAGATTACTCCCAGGGAAAAAATAATTCTATTTACACTCTAATTACTAAATAAAGGGCGTGCCCTAATTGCACTGCAGTAATTGTCCTCTATAGCATTTACATACAGCGTGCCAGTTCAGCCGCATGTTGTTATTACTTGCACACACAGGAGACAGCAAAGCATACTTACTCATCAGCCACACAGTTTACACTGACGGTAGCCGTATCAAACAACTTTAACATTGTTACGTTACAAATATGCGCCACACTGTGAACCCACACCAAAAAAGAATGAAAAACACATTTCTGGAGAACATCCCACCGTAACACAACATAAACACAACACAACCATTACCCAGAATCCCATGCAGCCCTAACTCTTCCGGTCTACATTATACACCTCCGCTACCACCAAATCCCCCCACACATCAACCCCCCCCCCCCCCCCCCCCCCCTCTCCGTGCGTTGGTTGAGCGGAAGAGTTAGGGCTGCATGGGATTCTGGGTATTGGTACCGTCAGTGTAAGATGTGTGGCTGCTGAGGTAGTACGCCTTGCTGTCACTTACGTGAGCAAGCTGAAATTGCATTCTACGTGTGGTCGGGCAGGTACACTGTTAGGGCAGACTGTAGAGGGCGCCAAATGCAGTGTCATCACGCTCTGATATTCGGGAGTCTCCCGGGAAAAATGAGAGGGCTGGCAAGTATGACGTATGACGCTATCAAGCGCCCTTCATTCAAAACTCGCAAAACTCGCGGGCTGCACTAACGTCAAATTTCCACATTAAAGTGCGTGCCGGTGCGTGTGTCGGAGACCCCTGGTTAACATAGCACAAAGCATTTAAGCTTTGTATGCGGTGTTTTTCATTTTAAATTAAAACATTTTTTTTGTGGCTCCCATTACTTTCTTTAATTTGTGAAACTTGCCAAAATGGCTCTTTGAGTGGTAAAGGTTGCCGACCCCTGCCCTAGTTGGTGAGTGGGTGACTTAAAGGCCTACTGAAATGATTTTTTAAAATTTAAACGGGGATAGCAGATCCATTCTATGTGTCATACTTGATCATTTCGCGATATTGCCATATTTTTGCTGAAAGGATTTAGTAGAGAACATCGACGATAAAGTTGCAACTTTTGGTCGCTGATAAAAAAAGCCTTGTCTGTACCGGAAGTAGCGTGACGTCAAAGGTTGAAAGGCTCCTCACATTTCCCCATAGTTTTCAATGCAGCGAGAGCGATTCGGACAGAGGAAGCGACGATTACCCCATTAATTTGAGCGAGGATGAAAGATTTGTGGATGAGGAACGTGAGAGTGAAGGACTAGAGTGCAGTGCAGGACGTATCTTTTTTCGCTCTGACCGTAACTTAGGTACAAGCTGGCTCATTGGATTCCACACTCTCTCCTTTTTCTATTGTGGATCACGGATTTGTATTTTAAACCACCTCGGATACTATATCCTCTTGAAAATGAGAGTCAAGAACGCGAAATGGACATTCACAGTGACTTTTATCTCCACTACAATACATCGGCGAAGCTCTTTAGCTACGGAGCTAACGTGATAGCATCGTGCTTAACTGCCTATAGAAACAGACGTAATAAACCCCTGACTGGAAGGATAGACAGAAAATCAACAAAACAAACCATGGACCTGTAAATACACGGTTAATGCTTTCCAGCCCGGCAAAGCTTAACAATGCTGTTGCTAACGACGCCATTGAAGCTAACTTAGCAACCGGACCTCCTACGCCAGCCAGCCCTCATCTTCTCATCAACCACCGTGCTCACCTGCGTTCCAGCGATCGACGGTGCGACGAAGGACTTCACCCGATCACAGATGCGGTCGGCGGCCCGGAGACGGAGAAAGTTAAGGTGAGTTCGCCGGCTAGCGCGTCTGCTATCCATCTCAAAGTCCTCCTGGTTGTGTTGCTGTAGTCCGCCACTAATACACAGATCCCACCTACAACTTTCTTCTTTGCAGTCTTCATTGTTCATTAAACAAATTGCAAAAGATTCACCAACACAGATGTCCAGAATACTGTGGAATTTTGAGATGAAAACAGGGCTTTTTGTGTAGGATTCAATGCGTCCGCATACTTCCGTTTCAACGATTGACGTCACGCGCATACGTCATCATACATAGACGTTTTCAACCGGAAGTTTAGCGGGAAATTTAAAATTGCACTTTATAAGTTAACCCGGCCGTATTGGCATGTGTTGCAATGTTAAGATGTCATCATTGATATATAAACTATCAGACTGCGTGGTCGGTAGTAGTGGGTTTCAGTAGGCCTTTAAATACAAGTGATATTTGAAGTTCGAAAGCACAGTAAGTAATTTTGTTCATAACAAAATGTATAAAAAAAATAAACATGTACAGTCATGGCTAAAAATGTGGAGATGCCTTCCAGTCTGTTTTCTGTGCTTTAAGAAACATTTTACATCTCTGTTACATACTAAAAAAACAAGACATTTTTGTGGGATCACAAAAGTTATTGAACATTTAGGTCAAGTCCAACATTTTTACCTTTGTACTGTAGTGATCCTTGCAATACCTTTTTTTTATTTGTTATTGCTGGGTTGCAATCACGTGACCTCAAGGCACTTCCAAATTTCAGGCGATGGTCTAGAGTCCCATTAGACTACTGTTTATTTACCTGCATCAGTGCAGATTTGGGTGTATTTTGAAAGGTTTAGAGGCAAATATATAAGTGATCATTACATTTTTTTATTTTGTTTTATTTTTTAAATGGGACGGAGTGGATTCATACACTAGTCTTAAGAAAAAATATTTTTGAAAGATTTAAACCATTCATCATCACCAAGACGTTATTGCTCGTATTGACCTCACTTCTTTTGAAACTCACAATAATTTAGAGGAAAAAAAAGATTGGAGGAACATGTTTTTCATCTAGAAGGGTCGAAAAATCAAGCATTAAATCGGTGAAAGACCAAGTTGGACTTATTCGTGCATCGCTATGTAACATATTTGATTGAGTGCTGTGCTACTGTAACCATGACACTAATGAGAAAAATTATACTTTTGTTTAAAGGTGATTTCCTGCTATGGATATTAATGTCATCTACAAAAATGCTGTTGATTTTATGGTGTGAAGTTCATATTTTGTCTCATTATCTAGCTATAAATGTCCGTGTTGTTCAGCAATGTTTGCTCGCGATGAAGATTCCAGGCTTTCCCCTTAATGTAAATGTGAATGTGGCACGCCACCACAGCAATTTTATAAAATGTTTTTTTTTTTTTTTTAACTTGAAAACAAATTAAAGTAATATAATATATTGTAGACCGTAGAAGAAATCACACAAAGTCTGATGTTCAAACAAACATTTTACAAAGTGATCGCTGCAGACACAAGCATGGTGTGACTGTATTCCACAGGATGATCAAAGGGATATTTCTAAGGGACATAGATGGGATGAGTACCAATTGTGTTGTCCAATATTTTGGAAAATCATGAAAGCATAAAAAATGTGAATTTTTTGGGTTAAATAAATCTATCCATCCATTTTCTATCGCTTGTCCCTCTCGGGGTCGCTGGGGTACTGGAGCCTATTCCAGTTGCATTTGGGCGGAAGGCAGGGTACACCCTGGACCTCATCACAGGGCCAACACAGATAGACAACATTCACACACTCGGGCCAATTTACTGTTGCCAATCAACCTATCCCCGGGTGCATGTCTTTGGAGGTGGGAGGAAACCGGAAGTTTTATTCTACCAGTCAAGACTGATGTTTTAATGGTGAAAACTGTTTAAAATGTGGGAGGAGTAGTTGAAAGAAAAAAAAGGGCAAAAAAACTATAAAAACCATGATTTACTGTAAAACCGGAAATATCGGGGAACGTTTACCACAGGGGTCGGGAACCTTTTTGGCTGAGAGCCATGAAAGCCAAATATTTTAAAATTTATTTCCGTGAGAGCCGTATAATATTTTTTAACAATGAATACAACTAAACGCGTGCATTTTTAAGTAAGACCAACATTTTTAGAGTATAATAAGTCTCGTATCTTACCATTAATGCTCCAGTACTCTGGAATGCCCTCCCGGTAACAGTTAGAGATGCTACCTCAGTAGAAGCATTTAAGTCCCATCTTAAAACTCATTTGTATAATCTAGCCTTTAAATAGACCCCCCTTTTTTTTTTTTTAGACCAGTTGATCTGCCGTTTCTTTTCTTCTCTCCTCTTCTCCCCTGTCCCTTGCAAGGGGGAGTTGCATAGGTCCGGTGGCCATGGATGAAGTGCTGGCTGTCCAGAGTCGGGACCCCGGGTGGACCACTAGCCCGTGCATCGGTTGGGGACATCTCTGCGCTGCTGACCCGTCTCCGCTCGGGATGGTTTCCTGTTGGCCCCGCTGTGGACTGGACTCCCGCTGATGTGTTGGATCCACTGTGGAGTGGACTTTCACAATGTTATGTCAGACCCACTCGACATCCATTGCTTTCGGTCTCCCCTAGAGGGGGGGGGGGGGGGGGGGGGGGGTTACCCACATATGCGGTCCTCTCCAAGGTTTCTCATAGTCATTCACCGACGTCCCACTGGGGTGAGTTTTTCCTTGCCCGTATGTGGGCTCTGTACCGAGGATGTCGTTGTGGCTTGTACAGCCCTTTGAGACACTTGTGATTTAGGGCTATATAAATAAACATTGATTGATTAATGCGACTTCTGGTGCTGCATGGTTTTGCGGATGGCTTTGTAGTCTGGTTGATACGTGGTTATTTTTAACACTGTGATTACCAGCGGAATTATTCATTACTTATCGTGTTAAGCAATGTCAGCTAAGATTTATCTGAGAGCCAGATGCAGTCATCAAAAGAGCCACATCTGGCTCTAGAGCCGTAGGTTCCCTACCCCTGGTTTACCATGAATTGATTAACGTGGATCCCGACTTAAACAAGTTGAAAAACTTATTCGGGTGTTACCATTTAGTGGTCAATTGTACGAAATATGTACTGTACTGTGCAATCTACCAATAAAAGTCTCAATCAATCAATCAAAGTTTGTTGAACGAGCCTGCATGTCCTGAAAGCACTGAACGTTTTGATGCTCGAACGATATCAATGGGATGAACGGTTTCGGAGTTTGAGGCGGACGAAAAACGCTACGGAAGAATAATAAATAGATACATTTTGGTTTAGTTTAAAGCGTAAACACATACTGCAGATTGATAGGCAAAAACGGATCAATGGAATAATCCGTTATTTGCTCTGATTTAATGCTCTGGAATATTGTCTGAATGAGGAGATGAACTATGGTCAAAACATTCCAGTTCTCAAACTGCATTGTATGGTATTACAGCAGCATACATGACATTGATTCTAGAAACGTCTATAGCATTTGTTTTATTAGTTAAAGAGTTTTCAGGCACCCTATTTCCCTACAAGAGGAAAACCATCTTTAAAATTATCTCACCACTTTTTTGATTGTTTACTTTGACAGGCAGGCCATTATTTCCTCCCCCTTTGAGGTATTAGGGGTCAATCAAATGTTCACCCGCACTTAGCCGCAATGCAGAAGCCACGGCTAAATGTAGGACGTGATTCATGAGTGCTGCTGCTTTTTCTTCTCCCTTTCCCCAAACGATCTATTAGATGATTTGATTGAATTCACCTGCCCGGTGCACACATTCACTTTGCCAAATCTCCAATCTGACTGTCAGTGTGGGGCTCACAGAGACAAATTAGATGTAATGAACAAAGCAAATGATATTGCTCAGTGATCCTTGTGTCACCGCTGACTACGGTACTAATTTGGTAGATAATACATGCATGAGAAAAACACCTTTTGCTTTGGCAAAGTCACCATTAGCGATTTGTATCATTTACATTTTAACTGGCACAAGTAAATTGGTGCTTTTGAAGCCGCGCCAGGGCTCGCAGGTGCCTGAGTCAGTACACATTTTGTTTAAAAACAATGCCTTTTTTTTTTCACGGAATGTTGTGACATGCAAGTTGAATAGAATAATAATTGTAATATTTTAATAATGTATATAAAATGGTAATTGTGTTAAAGGCTTTAAGCGTTCACAAATAAGATTGTACACCATTTTTAATACATTTTTTATTATTTCTTACTGCAACACTTTTCAGCGTCTTAGAACGTCAACGTTTTTCATCTGATTTACACCATTGCAACTTCAAAATATTCGGCCCATTAAGAAAACGTGGGCTCTCGATTAACAATTCTCAAAAAATTCTCGGACTTCCCAGAATTCCCAGTTTTCCATAGAGTTGTTCCCATTTAAAATGAATAGGCCCTTTTTGACACTTCTACGATTCCCACATTTTTCAACACATTTGACCATCCTGGTAATTCAAACTACAAATTTTCCAAGTTTCAAAGATTTACCGGAATTCCCAGTTTTTCAAAGGCCTATTTCCACCCTTTGTTCTTTTTGCCTATCCTTCCACATGTTTCAACCAGTTACAACCATTCCACCATCAACACATTCATTCCATTGGGACACCAAAGTTACACTTTTTTTTCTTGAAAATTTCCGGTTTTGCCGAAATTCTAAGAATTCCGGAATACCAATTCTCAATTACAAAATGTCACTATGCAACATTTCTCAACCGATTCAAAAAATTCCAACACCAACCCATTCATCTCACCCAGGGCAGTTGTGATATCGATATTTTTAACAATTTCCAGTTTTTCCACAATTCCCAAATATTTCATGAGATTCGAACCATTTTACCCATCCTTTCCCAAGTTCCCTCAAAAATTCTTTTTTTTCTGTGATTCCTGGAATTCTATAACACTAATTCTCAATTAAAAAGCATTACTACTTCAACATTTCTCGACCGATTACAAAAATTCCAACACCAACAAACTCAGCTGATTCAGGGCAATTGCGTTCAATTCTAAATTCCCAAATTACAAGGAAATTTAACGTTTTTCCAAATTCCACAATTCCCACATTTCTCAACTGAAACAGTTCCAACACCAATTATTTTTAGCTCATGAATTTCGTTACATCATGCCATCTTGCAAGTATGCCAACTGTTCTAAGGTTAGCATGATAACATTAACATGGTAACATTTTATGCTGGCATATTAGCTAATTTCATACGTTTCAACTTAATAATCATGGATTTCGTTACTTAGCGCCATCTTAAAAGTATGCTCGCCGTTCTCCTGTTAGCCTGCGGATGATAGCATTCTCCCCTGTTAGTATGCAAATGTAAACGTGTTAATGTTTTATAATAGCATTTTATCTAATTTTGTACTTTTTAACCTTGTAAACATTCTGTTACTTGGCGGCATCCTAAAAGTATGCTAGCCCTTTACTGTTAGTGTGCTAATGTTATCGCGCTAACATTTTATGCTATAATTTTAGCTAATTGTGTATGTTTTAACCTAATACTCATGGATTTCATTACTTAGTGTAATCTTAAAAGTATGTTAGCTGTCCCCCTGTTAATTATGCTAAATGTTAGCATGCTCATGTTAGCATTTTAGCTAATTTTGTACTTTTTAAACAAATAATCATTGATTCCTTTATCTGGCATTTTTAGAGTATGCTAGCCCATCACCTGTTAACATGCTAAATTTAGCACGCTAACATGTTATACTAGCATTTTAGCTAATATTGTAAGTATTAACCTAATAATCATGGATTTTGTTACTTGGTGCTACTTTTTATGTCATAAACAAATCAAATATGTTTGCAGTGCAAGGTGAAATACAGTTATGTCATCATTTTGTAAAGACAACACAGATCCATCACTTTGTTATTGTTAATTACAGTTACACTCAGCTGGAAAACTTATTTACAGTATGTATTGCATTCATGTGCCATACATACATGATATACAGGTAAACGTCGATATAACCCGGTCCGGTAAAAAGCGATGTTCTATAAAACGCGGTCATGCCATTGACAACAAATTATCATCCGTTTTCCCCACCAAGGTCAACCGTGTTATTTCACCATTTATCGACTATCAACACTGTACCAACCTAATAGTGCCCACGCCATTTTGTGACGTGGGAGCTATCCGTCAAATATCATCATTATTGTCACCAGCCCTCGCTGTTTGCCGGCAGTGATGTAAAGCAAATGTTTGTTTACTTTATAGATCCTGTTCGTGTTCAGCTGCTGGCTCTTTTATTCTTTCGCCTGTCTACATCAAGAAGAAAAGAGACCTTTTTTGTTGTTGTTTCTCGAGCAGATCATTGACGCCTGTCCCCTTCAAAAGAAATGCGACTGTACAACTGCGACGAGACAGGATTATGCAGCTTTAACGCTCAAGCAAGAACGAAGCACGAAGAACATTTTAAACAATTTAAAGACAGAGTAACGCTACTGTTCACCGTCAACAAGACAGGAACTCCCAAACTTAAACAACGATGCCTTGGTAAGTATGCAACCACATACAGTAAATCGGGATAATTTTATTGTGTTATTTATTTAGATATATTTTTTGAAAAGAGTTAAAAAAAATAAATAATTGCAATTAGGTTTTTTCTCTAAATCGTGCAGCCCTATGGTTTGGTGTGCTTTTTGTAACAATAGGCATTGTTATGTGTTTATGTTGCACACGGATGTATTGAGTGACAGACCGGACGCCGTATTGAGTGTTGACAGCTTCCGATGCGTACTTTATGAATAAAAACAAACTCTGTAAGCCTCTGTCAGGATTCTATGTTACTTACTAGACCAGGGGTCGGCAACCCAAAATGTTGAAAGAGCCATATTGGACCAAAAATACAAAAAAAAATCTGTCTGGAGCCGCAAAAAATTAAAAGCCATATTACATGTGTCATGAGATATAAATTTAATTAAGAGGACTTAAAGGAAACTAAATGACCTCAAATATAGCTACAAATGAGGCATAATGATGCAATATGTACATATCGCTAGCCTAAATAGCATGTTAGCATCGATTAGCTTGCAGTCATGCAGTGACTAAATATGTCTGATTAGCACTCCACACAAGTCAATAACATCAACAAAACTCACCTTTGTGCACTCACGCGCAACGTTAAAAGTGTGGTGGACAAAATGAGACAGAAAAAGTGGCATAAAACACGTCCTAGAAAGTCGGAGAAATTTATACATGTAAACAAACTATACGGTGAGTTCAAGGACCGCCAAAATAAGTAGGACAAAACGGCGCTCGCCAAATACTCGAATGAGTGAAGCAAATTTAATATAAACAGTGTTTTTTATAACAATTAGGGAGGTTTGTGTCATGTTTGTCCTCCTACAGAAACCATACTAAAACAAAAAATTTTTTTTTTCCATTCTTCATACATTTTTGAAAAATCTCCAGAGAGCCACTAGGGCGGCGCTAAAGAGCCGCATGCGGCTCTAGAGCCGCGGGTTGCCGACCCCCGTACTAGACCTTACTGGCACAATATCACCAACAAGTACTTGCAGGGGGCTGAGTCTGCATTTAGTACTGAAATGAGGCACCGATGGCTACTTTTTTTTCGGTCTGGTTACTACCGTTTACATGGGTTATTATGCTATTATGATACAGAGTTCCGGTACCTATATACTGTACATATATTGTCTTTGCTAAGTTGAAAAACCCGTAGTTAAATAAAATGTCTGTCATGCTTCATTTAACTGGAAACGTATTTAATTTAGAAAACCCCTGATATTTCAGGCTTTGGCTGCTAATGGATTGCTAAACCCATTGAACCGTTAAAAAAAATGACTTTTTCAGCAAAGACAGGTATTCAATACTAATGAAACACATTTTCCTCCAACCTTTTTTTTTTTGCAAACTCTTTCTGATTCTGAGGTTTCAGACCTCTAAACTGTCCAGATACAGGGACTTTCTAGTAGTAAATGAAATGCGAAAACTGCCTTCTACATCACAAGCAAAATCACGACATCCATTAACAGGATTACTGATGCCCCCTTAGGAGAGCCTCACTCGGCTTTCAAGTTTATTTATTACAAAACATGTGCTGCTTTTCTGTCACCTGTGATACCACTCAACAAAAACTTGTCTGTACACACGTTTATGTTAATTCAAGCATTGACATACATTTATGACTGTTCTTCCATTAGTCAATCATATTTTAATTACGTTAACCTCCAAAAACATGTGAATTGTATCTATTACATAATTTAAGGGATAGACATAATAGATGAATAGAAAGCTCACAATGGCCTTTTCTCTCTTGGGACCGACTCAACTGATTAAGTGTAGTCAAAATGGTGGTGTGTGCATTATTAGAAAAGGTTACCAGTTGGAGCTGTTCAAGCAAATTTTATCTTTTAAAACCTTATTTTTTTCTCCTGGGGGAACCATCATAGCATTTACGAGAACTGCCATGTTTGAATTAATTTTTGGTCAGTGGTACTGACAAAAAAAAATTCTATGCAACTCATTCTAGTGTATGTCATTGGTCAGGAGGTCAGAGAGGTCAGGCATGGGACAAGACAATTTATATTGAACCTCCTTTTTATAACTGTCCCGAAGCTATTTGTTGACATTTTGAATGACTAAAATCTTAAAATTCACAATGGAAATGTGTGTGCTGCACTGAACACAATTGCAAACAACAATAATTGAAAAATAGATTACGGTTTGTATTCAACCGTGGTTATTTTAAGATTATAGTACCAATGATTGTCACACACACACTAGATGTGGCGAAATTTGTCCTCTGCATTTGTCCCATCCCCTTGGGGAGCAGTGGGCAGCAGCGGTGCCGCGCCCGGGAATCATTTTGGTGATTTAACCCCCAACTCCAACCCTTTGTTGCTGAGTGCCAAGCAGGGAGGTTATGGGTCCCATTTTTGTAGTCTTTGGTATGACTCGGCTGGGATTTGAACTCCAACCTACCGATCTCAGGGCGGACACTCTAACCACTAGGCCTTATAAAGCTAATTCGACAAAATTAGGTACAATACATCAGAACAAATGTAATGTATTGCAAGCTTGACATGTGGGCTGTTATCAGGGGCCTCATGTCATGTAAACAAAGTGGTATGATGTCAAAAGACAACGATCCTTAGGCAAAGTGCAGTATTGACAAATTGTAATGCACTGCATTTACCAGAGCCCACGAGAGTATAATGGAGCGATTCATTGTTTAAATGTATTTGACATAATGCAATACTTTCATCACGTCTACATGTGCAGTTTGATGGATGGGTGAATTAAAAAAAACAAGATACAGTGCGCAATTCACATATAATTGTAATATTAAAAGATGTGTTTCATCAAAAATGGCCGTATGACCTAATTATGAATAACATAACTAATGAGTAAAATTACTAATTGTGTGTGGTTGCTTCAGGGCAATTGTAAAGCAATTTTACAAAGCATAACATCTAATAATAGCTTAAAGCCATGTAGGCTTTCCAGAAACTTAGAGAAAGTCCATGGACCACCACAATTCTCTGGCTTGTCTCTGAGAGAAAGGGCCATCATGGTCCACAAGATGCGGGTCAAACTTTCACGTATATGATTACGGAGGTGTCTGTGATGTGAGGGACAGAGGATAGCATCTTGCAATGAAATCCTGCGAGCCGAGAGAAGGAATTGAGTAGTCATTAAAATGAGCATGATGGTAAATGTAGGTCTGTTAAACTATCAAACAGTTATTTCTACAGTAGACTCTGTTCTATACAGAAAGCCCATACACAGATCTAGCTTGCGCAAGTAGTTACTGCTGCCTGCACCAATAAATCACTGCATTTATGTGCTTTTCACAAATTTCATTGTCCACCTTAGAAATAAGATTGTGCAGCAGATTTATTGTTTTACATCCGGTAATGACTAAAATTAACCATGTACCTAATTTTGTTATATTTATACAAACCCCGTTTCCATATGAGTTGGGAAATTGTGTTAGATGTAAATATAAACGGAATACAATGATTTGCAAATCCTTTTCAACCCATATTCAATTGAATGCATTACAAAGACAAGATATTTGATGTTCAAACACATACATTTTTTTTTTTTTTGCTGTTGTAACATGTGCTGAATGTGGCTTGGCATTGTCTTGCTGAAATAAGCAGGGGCGTCAATGAAAAAGACGGCACTTTGATGGCAGCATATGTTGTTCCAAAACCTGTACGTACCTTTCAGCATTACAGATGTGTAAGTTACCCATGCCTTGGGCACTAATGCACCCCCATACCATCACAGATGCTGGCTTTTGAACTTTGCATCGATAACAGTCTGGATGGTTCGCTTCCCCTTTGGTCCGGATGACACAATGTCGAATATTTCCAAAAACAATTTGAAATGTGGACTCGTCAGACTACAGAACACTTTTCCACTTTGCATGAGTCCATCTTAGATGATCTCGGGCCCAGAGAAGCCGGCGGCGTTTCTGGATGTTGTTGATAAATGGCTTTCGCTTTGCATAGTAGAGCTTTAACTTGCACTTACAAATGTAGCGACAAACTGTATTTAGTGACAGCGGTTTTTTGAAGTGTTCCTGAGCCCGTGTGGTGATATCCTTTAGAGATTGATGTCGGTTTTTGATACAGTGCCGTCTGAAGGATCGAAGGTCACGGTCATTCAATGTTGGTTTCCGGCCATGCCGCTTACGTGGAGTGATTTCTCCAGATTCTCTGAACCTTTTGATGATATTATGGACCGTAGATGTTGAAATCCCTAAATTTCTTGCAATTGCACTTTGAGAAACGTTGTTCTTAAACTGTTTGACTATTTGCTCACGCAGTTGTAGACAAAAGGGGTGTACCTCGCCCCATCCTTTCTTGTGAAAGACTGAGCATTTTTTGGGAAGTTGTTTTTATACCCAATCATGGCACCCACCTGTTCCCAATGAGCCTGCACACCTGTGGGATGTTCCAAATAAGTGTTTGATGAGCATTCCTCAACTTTATCAGTATTTATTGCCACCTTTCCCAATTTCTTTGTCACGGGTTGCTGGCATCAAATTCTAAAGTTAATGATTATATGCAAAAAAAAAAAGTGTTTATCAGTTTGAACATTAAATATGTTGTCTTTGTAGCATATTCAACTGGGTTGAAAATGATTTGCAAATCATTGTATTTCGTTTATATTTACATCTAACACAATTTCCCAACTCATATGGAAACGGGGTTTGTAGTTGTCAGTTTCACTCTTTGGTTTATTTTCTATTGCGGATTGTAAATTATACTTAATTGTGACTGTGCATATGTTTATTCTGCATACGCTTTTCTATCAAAAAGGTACGGAATGCATGCTTTATAAATAGCTATAAACAGGACACAACCCATTTAAAAAAATATTTTCTGCATACGCTTTTCTATCAAAAAGGTACGGAATGCATGCTTTATAAATAGCTATAAACACAGGACACCACCCATTTAAAAAAATCTTCACAGATGAAAAATTGGCTTTGTGAACTTTTTGGGTAGAGGCAGCGAACCGAGCAATCTTCTTGATCATTTTCATTACCATGAAAAGCATTGGCCAGATGAGTAGGACGTGTTTCTGATCCTTAGGCTGATTGAAATGTGTGGCTCCTAAGAGCTTGTGAGCACAATTCATGAATCAAAGTAAGACAGACCGCAATAACCTCACCTGGAAAAGGCGCCCTCCTATTAACTGGCATATAGCCTAACTAATGTGCTCCGGAAAATGGCTCAATTCATCACCTCACGATGAATGCTAATGAGGCAAAATCAATGTGCTAAATTTTTGGCAGGTCATAAATAATACACGGAGAAAAAAAAGATTATATGTCTCAGTTATAAGTTGACCTATTCGTAGAATATAAACATCTCATTTCTAGGTCAATTCATATATCCTGCAAACCCTCAAATCACACCAAACTATTTTTACAAGACAATGGGGGCATGGTAGGTATGGAAGAATCTGGAATGACTGAATGCTGCTAGTCAAGGTGTGTGCAGAAAAAGCAGAAAAAAGTGAGAAATGTATCCTGAACGTGGGCTGACTGACAAAGCAACATCTTCTCAAGGCTCCACGGGAGCTTGTTTTAAAACCTTCTCAGATTTGTTACATTAATGCCAGAGGTAACGTAGGTTTTTTTTTACCCAGTATTTTTCCATGTCTATTAAACACACCTCAGATGTTTCCAGTTTCTCCAATTTATTTGTAAGTTCCCTTGTTTATATATTACATTCAGAGTTTGATGTTACTTTTGTGTCTATGCGTCGCTGATGGAGTTAAAAAAAAAGCTAGCATATTCACTATTCACCCTCCTCTTCACCTGCAGGTATTGTAACCTTGCCAACTCAGGAGATAATAAGACAAGGTGTCAAAGTGAGGCAGGGGGGGAAACATTCTCTCAGATCTCAATTATGACTAGGTTGTAGTTTATTCCCCTAGGACATGTATGCAACTTGATAACAAGCTATCATTGTTTTTATTCGCAAAAGAGTGTGAAAGATGTCGATCAACATTTTGACTTTGTCTAACAACCAAACGAGACTGTGAAGAGCCTTTTGTAACATTAAGAGTTTATTTTTCCGAAGATCAAAATAAGCTGGAACCTCTAAATTTGATTAATTTAGATTTTTAATTGTTGCCACAGTCAGGAAGTAGTCTTTTGTGGAGCCCTACAAAGTGTTTTTAGTATTATACTATTTACACAACAGCTGTTTGATTTTAACATGCATCCGTTTTGTAGTTTTGAGGTGATTGAAATGTCCCAGTAAATCGTAGATGCTAATTAGAAGCATGTATATGGCATATCAGTGTTGGCGCTAGGAATCTTCAAAATGGGGTCCCAGGGACCCCACCAAGTCATAAAAATGGGGTACCACAGTAAATTTTTGGTGTCCCACTTTTTTGTAAGCGTTTTGAAAACAAATTATAAATGTATGCATTATTCTGTTATATCTCACATTCTATATTGTGTTTTGGAAAAAGGTTGTCATAAATGTTACTTAATTCTATAAAATAATAACACAAAAGAAAATAAATGCAGTATTTGTGACCGATAAAACTTTCGGCGAATAAAAATTTAAGAAACTGTACCTGAAAGTGCATTACTTTGAAGTTGACCAATAATAAATAATCATTTGACCCGGCAAATATTCCGTATTTTCCGGACTATAGGGCGCACCGGATTATAAAGCGCACTGCCGATGAATGGTCTATTTTTAATCTTTTTTAATATATAAGGCGCACCAGATTTTAGGGCGCATTAAAGGAGTCATATTATTTTTATTTTTTTTTAATGTAAAATACTTCCTTGAGGTCTACATCAGTGGTCCCCAACCACCGGGCCGTGGCCCGGATTGGTACCGGGCCGCGCAAGAAATATATAAAAAAATAAATAAATTTGTTTTTTTTAAATTAAATCAACATAAAAAACACAATATATACATTATATATCAATATAGATCAATACAGTCTGCAGGGATACAGTCCATAAGCACACATGATTGTATTTCTTTATGAAAAAAATAAAATAAAAAAAGAACCCCTCCCCCCCCACCCCCCCGGTCCGTGGGACAAATTTTCAAACGTTGACCGGTCCTCAGCTACAAAAAGGTTGGGGACCACTGGTCTACACAACATGTAATGGTGGTTCTTTGGCCAAAATGTTGCATAGATTATGTTTTAAGTATCATCTTCAAGTCGCTTTCTGACAGTCTCTTCGGGATGCGCCGTATTGTTGGGCGGTCTTATTTACGTGCCTCCACTTCGACAGCGTCTTCTCCCCGTCATCTTTGTTGTAGCGGTGTAGCGTGCAAGGACCGGAGTGGAAGAAGTGTCAAAAGATAGCGCTAACTGTTTTAATGACATTCAGACTTTACTTCAATCAATAACGGAGAAGCATCGCCTCATCCGGAAACAACCACACCGGAAATGTGTCCCATGAAAAACCATCCTACCGGAACTCTCTAATAACTAAAGTTCCTTGGGTGAATAATGTAAACTCACTTTTGATTACAGTATGTTTTAGCGCTTTCATGGCGAGTTTACTGACAGATATAAGTAAGAACTTTAAACTACTTTATATTAGAAATGGAACTAAAGCATTTGCTCTCAGCAGGTTGGCGGTCATTACCCTCCACTTAATGCGGTCTTGAGCCACATTCATAATATTTCTGTTGGGCCCATTCTTTGATGTTGTAAGTCCATGTTGTTCTTGTTCCAAATTAGGCAACTTTCTTCTCCTGATATTGACAAGTAGTAATCTCAATTTATTTAGAAGCTCTTCATTTCCTTTGTGTTTTGTCTATGAAACTCTTAACATTCTTCTGTAAATCTACAAATTATTTTGACCTGTGCATTGTTGCTTTATGCAAGTGTCCATGTCTCTGCACCATTTACTGTAGTAGTGCTGACTATACATAGCATTTCATAATGTGTTGTCTCAAACTGATGTTAATGTTTTGTTTGTGTTAAAATATTGTAGAAATACTGATCTTGCAATTCCAAGTCTTCTTTTAATTTGTGTGTCCCATTTTCCATCTGATTGGCAACACTAAATTGGCCCTAGTGTGTGAATGTGAGTGTGAATGTTGTTTGTCTATCTGTGTTGGTCCTGCGATGAGGTGGCGACTTGTCCAGGGTGTACGCCACCTTCCGCTTGAATGCAGCTAAGATAGGCTCCAGCACCCCCCGCGACCTCGAAAGGGATAAGCGGTAGAAAATAGATGAATGGATGGATGGTTGTCATGTATACCAGTTACTGAATATCATGCTGTTGACTTGTCTTATTGGTTTCCATTCTACAAACCCCAGAACCAGTGAAGTAGGCATGTTGTGTAAATCGTAAATAAAAACAGAATACAATGATTTGCAAATCCTTTTCAACCTATATTCAATTGAATAGACTGCAAAGACAAGATACTTAACATTCAAACTGGAAAACTTTATTTTTTCCAAATATTAGCTCATTTGGAATTTGATGCCTGCAACATGTTTAAAAAAAGCTGGCACAAGTGGCAAAAAAGACTGAGAAAGTTGAGGAATGCTCATCAAACACTTATTTGGAACATCCCACAGGTGCACAGGCTAATTGGGAACAGGTGGGTGCCACAATATGGTATAAAAGCAGCTTCCATTAAACGCTCAGTCATTCAAAAACAAGGATTGGGCGAGGGTCACCACTTTGTGAACAAATGCGTGTGCAAATTGTCGAACAGTTTAAGAACAACATTTCTCAATGAGCTATTGCAAGGAATTTAGGGATTTCACCATCTACGGTCCGTAATATCATCAAAAGGTTCAGAGGATCTGGAGAAATCACTGCACGTATGCGGCTAAGCCCGTGACCTTCGATCCCTCAGGCAGTACTGCATCAAAAAGCGACATCAGTATGTAAAGGATATCACCACATGGGATCAGCAACACTTAAAAAAAACACTGTCAGTAACCAGTTTAAATTCCACCTGAAAAGCTTCAAAAATTGGTGTCCTCAGTTCCCAAACGTTTACTGAGTGTTGTCAAAAGAAAAGGCCATGTGACAGTGGTAAAAATGCCAACTTTTTTGCAACGTGTTACTGCTATTAAATTCTAAGTTAATGATTAGTTGCAAAAAAATTAAGTTTCTCAGTTCAATCAATCAATCAATGTTTATTTATATAGCCCTAAATCACAAAAGTCTGAAAGGGCTGCACAAGCCACAACGACATCCTCGGCACAGAGCCCACACAAGGGACGTCGATGTGAATGACTATGAGAAACCTTGGAGGGGACCGCATATGTGGGTAACCCCCCCTCTAAGTACAGTCCCTAGTGGATCCACATAACAGTGAGAGTCCAGTCCATAGTGGGGCCAGCAGGAGACCATCTCGAGCGGAGACAGGTCAGTAGCGCAGAGACGTCCCCAACCGATGCACAGGCGAGCGGTTCACCCCGGGTCCCAACTCTGGACAGCCAGCATCTCATCCATGGTCACCGGAACCGGAATAACCCGGCGAGGGGGCAAAGGAGAAAAGAAAACAGCAGATCAACTGGTCTAAAAAAGGGGGGTCTATTTAAAGGCTAGAGTATACAAATGAGTTTTAAGATGGGACTTAAATGCTTCTACTGAGGTAGCATCTCTAACTTTTACCGGGAGGGCATTCCATAGTACTGGAGCCCGAACAGAAAACGCTCTATAGCCCGCAGACTTTTTTTGGGCTCTGGGAATCACTAATAAGCCGGAGTTCTTTGAACGCAGATTTCTTGCCGGGACATATGGTACAATACAGTCAGCAAGATAGGCTGGAGCTAGACCGTGTAGTATTTAATACGTAAGTAGTAAAACCTTAAAGTCGCATCTTAAGTGCACAGGAAGCCAGTGCAGGTGAGTTCGAACATTAAATATCTTTTTTGCAGTATATTCAATTAAATATAAGTTTAAAAGGATTTGCAAATCATTGTATTCTGTTTTTATTTACAAATTACACAACACGCCAACTTCACTGGTTTTCGGTTTTGTACATTAATGTTCACATCTAGTACTGGAATCTTCCTGCTTACTACCATTTATTTTGTTTTCGTGATGTTTATTTCTATTCCATATGGAAAATAAAAGTACTAAATTCAGTAACCATCCCTAATGACTCATGACCATATTTTTGGGACTTGCGCTCAGCATCCAAGGGATTACTTTAATGTCCACATGTTGTGATATTTTTTAAATTGTTTTTCCCCCAATGGCATCATAGGTAATCTTGGGAACATAAAGTTAAATATTCTAAATCGGTGTCTTGAAATGTGTGTTAAGAGTGTTGACCAAAATGTACACATGAATGCTAAAATGTGTATACTTGGAAAGACGCCCAAAGAAAAACAAATAAAATGGTCTCCAGTAAAATTTCCCACATGAATAGATGGCACCTAAATAGTCCAAACACGTGAAACTGCAAGTCATTAACTGTGTGCATTAGATGAATAATAAGCCTGCATCCAAATAATGAGCTCTTCCTCCCTTAGTGAACAAATATGCTGTGTTCTCCTGTTTACTGACATACTCATTTAAAAGATTGCTTAGTCACAGCACAGGCTCCAGATACATTTTAAAATTCAACCGAAAAAAAACAAAACAAGCATGTTTTCATGTTGTATCGTTAAAAATGGTAGGGAATTTTGGAGTGTAAACTAACACACAAACATGTGAGCAGAAGAGAGGAAATGTCTCCAAGTCAGACAAGAGTTCAGTGGTGGTTTGATCTCTGCTTGAGCTCCACTTTTCATTTGCCAGCCCCAAAGATGTAACGGAGCATACGTCTGACATTTAACAACCATGAAAAGTAGTCACAGAGGAAACTCGGCAGAGACTTTCTTCCGTCTCCGTCCTCAAAAGCACGCTAATAGGCACTAGCGGCCGCACATCAGTGCGAGCGCAAAGACAATTAAAATGCTCGGGAGACGGCAGAATGATTGTTTATCTGCATCACGGCATGGAGAATTGAAATCCACTGCCACAGATAAGACATCAATCATCCTCGGTGCACCATGCAAATAAATGTGATTACGGACAGAATGGTTTCCCTTTGGAATTGTTTTATCTGCTCATACCATGCCTGAGTTGCAGATAACTGGGCTTGGTAGAAAGTGGCGTTCTGGCTCGTGTTATTCTCAGATCATCATCATGCCAGTGAAATAAGGTCACTCGATTTGAACTTCAAAATACTAGTGTAATTCTTCTACTAATCTCATGCTCACACCATGAAAGTGCTACCGCTACAACAGCTAAAACTGTTAAGTCATGGATGATAAAAGCAATAATTATCATTTTACTGACACTTACTGAATGTTGTGTGTAAGATTACTGATGCAATAACCTGTAAACATTATTGCACTACTTTATTTGACTTGGGTTTTATTTCACTTGTTTAACAATTTTAGAATTCTATTAATAGTAAACATGGCCTCGCCCATGGAACAGTAATTGGTGGCTTCTAAAGACTTTCAAAACAATGTTAAAAATACATATGAAAATGAAATACTGCACTTAAAAATATGTATTTTTACATAAAACACCACATTTTTTGTGAATGCATGTCAACAAAAACCTTTATATAGACCTACAAATAAATGTATTTTACTTGAGATCACTACCAGAAGTTGCAAAAGCTTCCTCTCTGGGGATGCTGAAGAAAACGTCACACTACTCAGAATAAATTGGGAGACAACTACTGTATAGGTATTAAACTAAAATGATGGCATGAGATACTTAAAATATGGTTTGAACAAATATGATATTCTGAGCAAAACCACCTCTGCGTCATCATTTGGGATTTCGGTTACAAATTGAAAATCACTCAGAGAGCACAGACCTACAATATCAAAAAAGTGAATCGGGTTCATCTGAGTCACCCTCAAAAAGTGATACGACTTTTTTATCTTTCCCTATTTAGGGTTTATTAAAAATCAGACCGTAACTTTTTGAGTTATCTTTCTAACTAACCAACAGACAGACCGACAAACCAACGGCAATGATTACATAACCTCATAGCAGAGGTAATAACTATCCAGAACAAACAAGCTCCTGGCTCGTATCGAGAGTGAGTCAGTATTCCTTTGGATTGAATTTAAAGGCCTACTGAAATTAATTTTTTTTATTTAAACGGGGATAGCAGATCCATTCTATGTGTCATACTTGATAATTTCGCGATATTGCCATATTTTTGCTGAAAGGATTTAGTATAGAAAGATGACGATAAAGTTCGCAACTTTTGGTCTCTGATAAAAAAAAGCCTTGCCCCTAGCGTGACGTCACAGGAGGAAGGGCTGCTCACATTTTCCCATTGTTTTCAATACAGCGAGAGAGATTCGGACAGAGAAAGCGACGATTACCCCATTAATTTGAGCGAGGATGAAAGATTCGTGGATGAGGAACGTGAGAGTGAAGGACTAGAGTGTAGTGCAGGACGTATCTTTTTTCGCTCTGACCGTAACTTAGGTACAAGGGTTCATTGGATTCCAAATTTCTCCTTTTTCTTTTGTGGATCACGGATTTGTATTTTAAACCACCTCGGATACTATATCCTCTTGAAAATGAGAGTCGAGAACGCGAAATGGACATTCACAGTGACTTTTATCTCCACTACAATACATCGGTGAAGCTCTTTAGCTACGGAGCTAACGTGATAGCATCGGGCTTAAATGCAGATAGAAACAAAATAAATAAACCCCTGACTGGAAGGCTAGACAGAAAATCAAGAATACTATTAAACCATGGACATGTAACTACACGGTTAATGCTTTCTAAGCTGGCTAAGCTTAACAATGCTGTTGCTAATGACGCCATTGAAGCTAACTTAGCAACGGGACCTCACAGAGCTATGCCAAAAACATTAGCTATCCACCTACGCCAGCCAGCCCTCATCTGCTCATCAACACCCGTGCTCACCTGCGTTCCAGCGATCGACGGAGCAACGAAAGACTTCACCCGATCATAGATGCGGTCGGCGGCCCGGAGACGGAGGAAGTCAAGGTGAGGTCGGCGGCTAGCGCGTCTGCTATCCATCTCAAAGTCCTCCTGGTTGTGTTGCTGTAGTCCGCCGCTAATACACCGATCCCACCTACAACTTTCTTCTTTGCAGTCTTCATTGTTCATTAAACAAATTGCAAAAGATTCACCAACACAGATGTCCAGAATACTGTGGAATTTTGAGATGAAAACAGAGCTTTTTGTATTGGATTCAATGGGGCCGAATACTTCCGTTTCAACGATTGACGTCACGCGCAAACGTCATCATACATGGGCGTTTTCAACCGGAAGTTTAGCGGGAAATTTAAAATTGCACTTTATAAGTTAACCCGGCCGTATTGGCATGTGTTGCAATGTTAAGATTTCATCATTGATATTTAAACTATCAGACTGCGTGGTCGGTTGTAGTGGGTTTCAATAGGCCTTTAATTTGATACTTAAATAACTGTTAGCATTGATTACTGTATTTTTCGGACAATTGGGCGCTCCGGATTATAAGGAGCATTGAAGGAGTCATGATTTTTTTAAAACACTTACTTGTGGTCTATCTACATAACATGTAATGGTGTTTCTCTGGTCAAAATGTTGCATTGATTATGTTTTACAGACCATCTGCGTCTTTTCTCCGTTATCTTTGTTGTACCAGTGTTCTCGTTAGTATAAAGGTAATGGAACACAGCCCAAGTTAGCAGTTAAAGGGCGAGTGACCATCCCAGTAAACAAACAGCAATACTTTATAAACAAGTTGTGGAAACATTCCCTACACACTGCCTGCTGAATGTTTCCTCTAGTCATTAACTTTGTCACAGCAGGACGGTGTGTTCAGGAAATGAAAGCAACATCAAATATAATTCTCCTCCATTGTAGTGTCTTTCTTCAATATTGTCCACACCTGTCAAACTCGCCATCTAACAGAGGTGCGCTCCTAAACGTGATTCTACACTACGGAAGTGAAGCGAGGAAAATTTTGTGAAACCAAGCGTTTGGCTCAGTTTACGCCAAGGGAAAATCTCCTTTAGCATGGTTCGTGTAGTTGCTTTCCGCCAGGTTTTGTAGAGCAGAATGGCGCCAGTGGGCATGCGGGGCCTTCGTTTCCAGGAAGTAAGGAGTGTCGCCTAAAATGCATTAATAAATGACAGTTTTTCGATAATTAAAAGTATAAAATGTATTCCTAACCATCTGGAATTTTACTGCGGTCTATCATTACACTGCTTACCGTTACATCTCTATTTGATTTAAAACTTTCACGACTTATGGGGATCCCATATACACAAAAACAGGTACCTACTGGTAAGAAAAGTTGGTTTGGCATAATAGGGCCCCTCTAAGAAATTGGTACAATCTAATCAGTCGATAAAAGACTGCATGTACTTTGATTTTATTCCACAGACGGGCACAGTGACAAATCATTCCCTTAAAACTCACCAAATAAGATGAATTTGGTCAAGTTTTGCTTGAGGGATGCTTATCTCAGAATTCAAATAAGGTCAAAAAGCAAAACACGGTCGCCAGACACAATGATAAGATCTTAGCAGGAAGGAAAAATAAACCCTGGAATCTCTTGAGGCATGAGTCATCTTTGTAGATGTGCCGATGCCCTTAATTGTAATTTTCCTCCAGGGGCCAAGAAAAAACTTTGCCGAGATAAAAAAAAAAGGCAAAATAAATAACTGATAGGGGCAATGGAAGTGGAAGTTAGAAGTTAGTCTTATCACAACAATTGATACAAAAGCAAGCTTCAGTGCAAACTTCAGAAAACGTTAAGCATTAATCGGTGCAAATCAAGTGGCGGCATTACAAACCTTAAGGTAAACTCTTTAAAAATAGTGAAATGCTGCTTTCCACATACCCAAAATGCACCGTGCAAACATGTCAAGCAAAACTACACCTGACTTAAGTCTTCTAAAAAGGTCGCAGTTAAGTAGTCAACTTGTCTAACAACGAGGCATTTTATTAAAATGCTTTGACCATGGAGGACATTCAAAGATCATCCATCCATCCATTTTCTACCGCTTGTCCCTTTCGGGGTCGCGGGGGGTGCTGGAGCCTATCTCAGCTCAATTAATCAATTTATCATATTCACTCAATAATTTGTGTTCTGAAGCAACAACCTGGATTTCATTCACAGTGTCAAAATGGCTACCATTCAGTTAGTCTGTCAGTTTCCAAGAAGAGGGTGAAATTGCAGAAACACATATCCAATCAGTACGAGTATGTGGGGTGACAATAGTGTTTTGGCTAAAAAAAATGGTATGCGTTATCTTTTAAGTGCTCTTTACAGCCATGCTGTCGTGATGGAGAATCCAATTGGCATCATAAACTAAGATGTTTTTAGCATGAGTTCAACACAGTGAATGATTAACCCTTTGAGGGAAATTTTAAATGTCTACAAATACAGTCGCTAACGAGTTTATTGGTTCTGTGACGGAGCTCGTAACCCAAGATCCTCCTATGTTAATCATTGAAAATAAAATAAAATGTAATCAATCTGTACAGGCCCCCCAAAACACCACTATTTAAACATGTAACTTAATAATATACTAATAATTACAGGTAACCTACTTACAGTTTACAACCTTGTCAAATGATATGAAACCATTTGTTAATCACATGTTTTTTAGATTTAACACATAAACCTTAGGTTTCGGTCAGGCTGATTAGAAAAACAAGTACTCACCAAATGTACTGCATAAGAATGGACTCATAAATAACTGAGGACAAATACATTTACATACAATGATGTAGTACTAAAATAAACAAAATAATGAATGTTTTTTACCTAAAATGTCAATAAAATTAAAGTAGAAATTAAAATACAGCTTCACCACTTTAGCCATAATTTTTGCGTAAAATAAACTTCTTGATGAATTTAGCTCCAGACTTCATTTATTTGAAATTGTCGTTACTGCTACAAGTGGTGGAAAAGTGTATTACAACTGTGTGCCGGACCATAAGGACCACAGATGAGAAAGAGATATTTTTTAGCCGTCCGCAGGAACGCTTGTGGCCCAACAAAGAAACCTCGCCCTACAGTTACGAAACACTGCAATAGTAATGTATGACAAACAACGACAGTAGTTTTATGATGTAATAATAACGTACAACATTTACCTTTCAGAGCAGACTCATGGTATTTCCTGCATGCTGCTTCATAATTGAACTATAAACAGCATCTCCATGTTTTTATGGATAAATATCTGCTGTAATATATTTCAAGGCCCTTGCTGCTGTTGTTATAGCCTTTATCGGCTCATCTTGCTTTAGTATAGTGCCAAGTATTGTAACAGTGCTATGCCCGAACCGCGTGCCCAATTGGCTATTCGCACATCTTGTTTTTTTCAATGCTTTTTTTAACTTTAATGAATAATCCGCAGTCTCCTCAAGACTTAGTTTTTTATTATTCTTATTAATGTTTCAGTACTAGCTAATGCTAGCAAGTAAGACATTGGATGCTTTTCGCTGGATCTATCGGGGTTCAGTGTGAAATTTGCTACGGCAACTTGGCGAAAAGGGCTTGTAACCTAGAGCATTAAAATTAGCCGAGAGACAGCTCGTATCCTAAAAAAAACTTGCAAGTTGGTGCACTGGAACTGTACACACTGGTGACATTTTGTTGTATAATTACATATAATTTTAGAGGTAGTGTTTAATGAAATGGATCCATTTTGCAAATAGGGGTGTTTATTTTTTGGAAAAACGTGTACAAATATATTCATTTTACTCTGCGTTAAACTGGGGTCAAAAGTTAGGCTATTGCCTGAAATAAAATCACAGAATACAACTCTGGATAATGGGGAGACAAGAACAGTAGAACCCCATTTTACCTCCACTGCTTCAAGACATGACAATCAACCTGAGTGGGCTTGAGTGTGGTTTGTTTAGGTCTCGCTACAGATCAAACAAAATGGTGCTGATCCATGACTACTGGGTTTCTCAAATAGGAATAATGAAAGGCTGTTCTGGATACTTCTCTAACTGTGGATGATGCACCATTTTTTTAACCCCAGTATAAAATCTATACCTAGAGGGCTGTAGCTGAGACCTAATCTAGGCACCTACCGTCACTTCATGATTGGACCTATCAGTCAATTGTCAGGCCCATGTCAGGAAAACAGCAGCCTGCCTGATTGTCTCCAAAACGGACGGTTTCCAAGGTAAAGAGCATTTTCAAAAAACGGTCAGCCACATCACAAATGAACAAATCAAACATCAATTAAAGCCAGGAAACATGTCATATTTTACAGAATTTGGCTGGAATCTATGTCTTGCAAGCAATGACTGGAGACAGGGAAACCGCTCTATGAGACAATCCCTAAGCTTACTGCTTCACCTGCTCATGGATGAAGGGTAAAAATGAAAGATTGCTGCAGTAGAATTGTCTTAATACATATGAACTTGAAGCCGTCAGAGCCCAATTCCCATTATAATACATTGGAGGACAGTGAACGCATTTGAAGCACTTTTCTGTGCCTTTCGTTCATTGGTGGAATTGGTTAGGTTAAAGGCAAATCTCAAGTTTGCGGATTACACCACCCTCATCGGGCTCATCTCGAATGGCGATGAGTCCGCCTACAGGAGAGAGGTGGACCGGCTGACGTCCTGGTGCAGCCTCAACAACCTGGAGCTGAACGCCCAGAAAACAGTGGAGATGATCATGGACTTCAGGAAAGGCACAGCCCCACCATCCCCCCTCACCCTGATTGACTCTCCCACCCCCGTCCCCATTGTGGACTCCTTACGTTTCTTGGGCACCATCATCACCCAGGACCTCAAGTGGGAGCTGACCATCAGCTCCCTCATCAAGAAGGCCTAGCAGAGGATGTACTTCCTGCGGCAGCTGAGGAAACTTAAGGTGCCGACCGAGATGCTGGTGCAGTTTTACTCAGCCATCATAGAGTCCATCCTGACCTCCTCCATCACAGTGTGGTTCCCCGGCGCCACAGTCCAGGATAAGAATAGACTGCAGCGCATCGTACGTGCTGCTGAGAAGGTGATTGGCTGCAAGCTCACATCCCTCCAGGACTTGTTCTCCTCCAGGACCAGGAGGCGTGTGGGTCGGATCACAGCTGACTCTTCTCACCCTGGACACACACTATTCTCCCCTCTCCCCTCAGGCAGGAGACTACGCTTCATCCAGACCCACACCTCCCGCCACCTGAACAGTTTTTTCCCCTCGGCCATCAGGCAAATGAACAATAACTCCTAACAGCAGCTCCTTGAATTCCTTGAATTCCTTCTAAGTCTATCTGATAGCTCAGTTACAGCTCTTTTTATTACCAAATATGTGTTATATGTTTTTATGTTGCACGTTTGCACCAAGAAAAATTCCTAGTTTGTGAACCCGTTCTCAAACAATGGCAATAAAACTATTCTGATTCTGATTCTGATAAACTGGTTACACATATCTTAATACAGATCAATGCAAAGAATACTGGTAACACCTATCTAGATAAAAGTATTATCAATGCAGATGTTTTTGTCTTAAACCTACAGTAGAAAAATCAATACAATGACGTTTGCATCTTGCTGTATTTAATTACTGCAAATTCTTAGTGATACAATTCAATCTTGTTTCGTCTTCATTTAGTAGCACCAATAATCATCTATAAACAATATACATTGAAGATTGAGCCAATTTAGTCTTTTAAACATGTTTGGCCATACAATCTTACTTCTCCAAATTATTTGCAGATATGTTTTGCACCAAAAGGGATCTGATTTGTATCTAAGGTGCCAGCTTAATTTTTGTTAGTGTGTAATGCTGCACAGCTCTTCAAGAACATACTGTAGTACATATACAGCTTAATCATAAATCATTTGCTACTAGTGTGAATACACTTCTGAAAGCAAAATGTGCAACACAAAAAGGTCCAAAGCCACAATTTTTAACAAAGAGTTAAGAATAAGGAGCAGCCAACCTTCAAAGTCCTTTTTTGCAGCAGCTGGTCTCTGACATTGACAGGCAACACGTCAAACATGCCACTACATAAAGTGAGAGCAAATATAATTTTCTCTTGGTCTGAGATGTGCATATCGCACTAACTAAACACTATACAATTAGGCTGCCACACGTGGAGTGATAAATTGATGATAATGTAAATGTCTATATGAAAACCAAGTGTATTGGTTGCACCAGGAGGACAGCGGTCATTTGTTTTGCGATTGCCAGGAGTATAATGAGCAAACAGGCAACCGGTGGGAGTGAATCTGATTTATTTTATTTCGTGTCCCATTATCTGTCAGTCCAGTCACCTCTGTATAACGGCAGCTTTATTAGATTTCGGCACTGTGTTGTCACACCTACACCCTCTGCTGTCAAGGGCACAGACCAGTATTTCCTGTGGGTGCACAGGTTGCCATGCTGCCCTGCCTGCAGCCACATTTTAAACTGCCTGCTGGAACAGATAAATGCTAATGGGATGATGATGTTATCAAAATAAATGAGTGTGATGACCGAGAGGCAACGAGGGGAAAACATGTATCAAGTTTAAGACTATTATCTTAAAGATGAAGCGCAAACTGATAGGGTTCACAGTGAAAATGTTTAATAAAAGCATGTTAGCTATGAAGTTATTCGAATATTTTTAGATTGTTTAAGAAAGTTATTCTAGACAAAATGGTATTGACTGAGTTGGAGGAACATGTTTTCTAATGTAATTATTTAAGGCATGGCAATCACTGAGCGTTTTAAACTCTTGTTTTCATGCCAATTGTGCTAAGGAGACTAACGCTGCCCAAATAAAGTGTGTCATAGTGGAGGTCTGGGCGGATGTAACTCAACTTCCCATAGCTGACATCATGTCGTTGTTCTTTAGGCTACAAGGTAGTTGAGACTGAGTCAACAGTGCCTTTGCTTGTTGCACTCAGGTAGTGCAATCCATCTTTCCTCCAATTACTTCATATTGCAATCAATCAGTTTCACACAATTAATACAATTCCTAATGATCAGAGACAACAATAACAGTAAAAGTGAACCAAAAGAGTAATGATAATATACTTTTTATATCAAAACATGGGTTAGTAAGGCTCATGGACATAGTGGGGTAAATGCTATAGCTGCAAAATTGTGTAATTGCATTGTTTATGAGTGAGTGCATTGTATGTAAACAAGGAAAGTCATGATGGATATAACAATTTACTGTTAAGTACAGGCACAGGGCCCTCATTTTACTAAAGATTTTTGCATATTTTAAAACACTATCAGTTACTCGGAAAAAAGACTGTCGCAACTACCCATACAACTAAAGCCATCTCGCTGTTTCTGCGAGGTAGTATGTGACTGGAAGACAAATATCTGATGGCCCAGTCTCATGTTTTTAAAGCAGTGATTCTGAAATGGTAGGTCCCACTTTTAGGTCACAGGCCTGTGTTTAGCCTGGTAGAGATGTGTAAAAATTCTCATTTGTCCAGGTTTAGGTAAAAGTAATGAATTCAGTACCCGTATTGCCACTGGGTAATTTTTCAAGCCAACAAATCAATCAATCAAAGTTCATTTATATAGCCCTAAATCACAAGTGTTTCAAAGGGCTGCACAAGCCACAACGACATCCTCGGCTCAGATCCCACATCAGGGCAAGAAAAAACTCAACCCAATGGGATTACAATGAGAAACCTTGGAGGGGACCGCAGATGTGGGGACCCCCCGGGCAATCGGTGCAATGGACGTCAAGTGGATCTAGTTAATAGGTGAGAGTCCAGTCCAGAGTGGGGCCAAAGCAAGCACGCCTGACAGAAATCGCTCAGAAGTACAGTAAAGCTCTACTTTTCAAAATAAGCTAGCTTGATACTAATTCACATTGGCCATATGCCATATAAATGCTACAGATTACCATTGGCGATTTTAACACCTCCAAATTCATAAAAACTACAACTACGATGCATGTGTGTAACAAGTACAATACTTACAGCATAAACACGATGTATGATACAGCAGAAGACAATACTGGCACACTGAGTTTTACGACAAAGACTACTTCCTGGCTACGGCAACACACCGTAGCCTATACACTACCGTCATCTAAAGTTTTGGAATTGCAACTGCATGCAAAACTATGTGACACTTGCAAATGATACTCAAAATAGTGAAAAAACAAGATTAATCAACTGGACAGCACAGTTATCAGTTTAGTATTAAATAAAAAAATTATAAGATACCATTTTTTTCACGTTGAGTGTTAAGGTTGTCTTTTTAAATTGAGGTGTATGCATTTGTGTTCTAGTAGTTTGACTGTGTGTAAAATTGCATGGCAATTACAAATAGTAAACAGTATGACAAAGTCAATTTGATTCTCTGCTGCTCTATGAACACTACAAATAAGTATTTTACAAGCACAGGTAAAGTTGCTTAACTTCCCCTCTCAAAGTTAGACTACACCCACAGGGGTAATTCAATAAAGACCACGGTCAGTGAGATTACATCCAACAAAGCCTTGCTACTACCTGAAATCTACAATGACACAATGGGCAGCTGTTGACTGGGAATGTTGGAATAGGGAGGCATAAAAAGAAAAAAAATGGTCCTGGGCGCCCAAACTTATCTCAACACTCCTGCATCGTCGCAGTGACAGAGGACCGACACAGGCGGGAGACTGGATGGGAACATGATGTATCAATCACCAGTATGCTGCACTCCGGCTGGCTTGTAGTATGAAACCGTAATGAAAATACTATTGATCACAGTCACTTCCCCTCAACTTATTTCTGTAACATGTAAAAAGTAAAGGTGAAACCCCTTCAGCAATGCCTGCCTATGTACCGTGGTAACAGTAGGACCTGTTAGCTTGCACAAAGACACGTGAATTGTGTTGTATAGTCAACAACACAGTATTGCAGTGACCTGATAATGCGACATAATGCGATTGGATGTGCAATTTAATTCAATACCTCAGCCAGGAGGTTATGTATTGTTTGTTGACATCAGTCAAATGATTTGATTTGTCTGGACTTTTTTTTTTACTATTGGGAGATAGGCCCTGGTGGAGGTCTGCACTGTCCAAGCACTTTTCTTGTTTTTATTTTATTTTATTTTTTCTACAATGCGTAATCCATCGCAGTAATATTGCAAATGCAATGACTTATTGAGGCCCACGTGATGATTTGGTAAAACCTTTTTGTCTCCGAAAGATGTTTTAGCAGTGATGCAAAGACTTTAAATGTAATCAGTTGAAGTCAACATTCACTTGCACTGAGTTTAAGCCAACACCCCCTCCACCGCAATGATTTTCCAACCATGTGAGGCCTTGTATCTGGATAAAACATTTCTGCTTTGATCTACAGGCAAATATGTTTCAACTGCAGGGGAGCTGCTAACGGCTACCCTATGTGTTCAAGACTATGCTGGAAAGTAAACACCAAAAGAATACCGACAAAATTTAAAAAACGGCCCCTCTCACATGAGTAAGCTGATGTGCTTTCACAAACCTAAGCCTTTTGATTAGTTAGCCCTTCACGGTTGAGACTCAGAGGGGTCACAGCATTACGATGGAACTATTTAAAGATAATCTAACAGTCAACGGTCATTCAAACCAATAACACAGAAAACTCCACTAAAGAACTGGAACACAGACTTATATGGTCCAATGAGTGGCAGTTGCAGAGCATACATGCATGACGCAACAAGACAGACAGTCAGCTAGGATAACAATCTTACCTGTGTGTTTTCTTGCTACATTTCTAAATTAAAGAGAGAGATAACACCGCCACATCAAATGTGTAAGAACTCCCAATTATTTGCTAAAGTGAAATGGTCTAAAAAATAAATTAGACCTAGCCATCCTCCCACCGACCAACAATTATTTCATGCACTTTTATCACTGATAAATCACTTTCAGGTGTGATTTACAGATAGGAATGTAGTGATATGAACATTTCATATCACGGTTATTGTGACCAGATTTATCACGGTCATCGTTATCACAGCATTGTTGAATGTGCTCAAAAAGTACTTATATGCAAACTGAAATATTTTTGACCAAGTTATTTAAAAAATAAAATAAAATACACAATGTTAGATAACCTGCTATTTTGCATGTTTTGTGTTTCTCATGCTTCACTGATAAGTGTTTCAGTCTTACTTCAAATGGATAACCTTGAAATGTTTTAAATAGTGGTTTGTACAGTAGCACTTTAAGATGTATTTAAATAGGATAGACTTTGTTAATACCACAATAGGGAATTTATGTGGTTGCAGTGCAGATACAAAAAGGCCACAACAATAAGGTCAAAAACACACATGAAAAGTGCACGGCAAATAAAATCTATTATTTCTGGCAGCCATTGGGTCCTACGCTCTTCAGCTGTCCTTGAACAAACTGTAAAAACACCTCCTTCTTGTAATCCGCGATCACTTAGGCTAAGAAAGCACATCTTGCAGGTTCAATGTGCACAAATAAATATCTTAGTTACTCAGACAGCAATGTGGCTGTCAAACTATTAAAATATTTAATCGCGTTTAATCGTATTTTGTTCATAATTAACTCAAAATTAATCGCAGATGGCTATAATCTCGGTGGGGGGGGGGGGGTTTCATATCGCAGCATAACACTGTTTTAACCTTCTCTATTAAGTTGAGTTAAAGTTAAAGTACCAATGAATTAATAAAATGTAATATTCAGCCTGCCAATCATTATGTAATTGAATACTCGACCAGAACATGTTTTAAAATCATTTATACAATATTTCAGCAAGCCAGAAAAATATTTTAGGTCAAAGCAGACAGGGACCAGCGGTAGGAAATGGATGGATGGATGGCATAATTGTTTAAATGTAACAATAAGTGTTTTAAGTAAACAATGCTTGCGTAAGGTACTTTTTTTAAACCTTTATTTTGTTAGGCAGTCAGACTGCGCTATTGTTGTGAAGGGAGGAAGTGTGCTGTGCTGTTCTCAGTTTGACGAGTAAGGAAGCAATTGGAGGCTGTAATAAAAGAGAGCCTGTCAGGTTGCGACTGCTATTTGTACATTGACCTTACATCGATGATGTTGATTACAACACAAACATGAGATGTGTTGTGGGTGTATGGATTGTTCTTGCTAACTTGAGCTACTTATTATAGTCGCTGTTTAAAGCATTCTTGCCAACCTTGAGACCTCCGATATCGGGAGGTGGGGGGGGGGGGACTTACATTTATGTCAATTTCTGTGATATTCTGTGTTTAACAGCTGGTTCCGTTTTATTGTCCAATTATGTGACTCCGTCTGTGGCTACGTGAATGCGGAAATCATATGCCTTAGTATTTTTTGTTGAGTTTAGTGTATATTGATTAGGTACACCAGCACTGTGTCAAATAAAAAGTAGCAACCATTCAATCGCTTCTCATCTGTTTCACCATTACAAGCTCAGGAAATTGCATATGCACCTTGCGCGGCCCATTAAACTTTTTTTTTTTCCGATTATTAAATTTTTATGATCGTGAGAAACCATAATTGAAATCTAAAATTCTATTAATTGTTCAGCGTTACTCGTGAGTTTATCAAAGTGCAGTTAGCAATCTAGGTTTTACGATAGTTTGAATTTTAAACGGTAATACTAACTGTTGGGAGTTTTACTGCAGTTATTATTACTGATTATCGAAACATCCCTATATACAGTGTATGGTCTCTTAGTCTAATTGAACTCCTGAAATCAAATAATTTTGGACATAATTCTTCTTTATTGAAATGTGTGAGTAATAACGGCTCAGAAACAAATGTTTTTGAGTATTTGTGTAGAATTTATCTAAATAAAACCGGTCTATGATGGTATCTTAACCTGTTGCTTGTGTTTGACTTTACACTAAAACTAGAATTTATTAGATGAGACAACCAACTGAGCAGGATGATTAAAAAAAAATCTGCCAACATACAACATTAACAACTACAAAAAGTAAATAACATTATTATCCTCCTACTGTACACAATGATGAGTACAAACAAGTGCCTTCACTACACCTAGCCACATCATCTTTGGCTCCTTCTTAGATAAAATGACACTTTTGAAGACATTTGCCCTCTCCTTCGCATCCATGTTTGCATTGATGTTTTAGGGGATCCCTGCCGCAAAATAAAACCATCAGTAAAAAGTGAAAGAATAATCCAGGGTTGAGGATAAACTGACAGGAGCTTTGATGGCAGTATCCCAACATGCATGGAAATTAAAGAGGGTATTACAGCTAAACCAACGGGTCTCAGCAACTTCCATTGGGAGACTTGGTTACATGCTGTGACCTCCAAAATAGGGAGGATGATAAGATAATACCAGTCTGACTTTGAAGAAAAATCACTGGCTAAATCTTTTGGCTCACAACATATGCGGCGCCTTTCCCCTTTAACTTTCAAAAAGCCTTTTAACATATTTAATACTGTCAGAATCATTAGCTTCTCAGGCTCAGCGCACATAGTGCTTTTTAAACCTGGGAGGGCGTGCCTTTCCCGGCTCAAGTTTTGACTCAAAGTGTCATGGAAACAAACATTTTGTGTGACATCACTGATGCTAAGGTTTGAACTGCAATGCTTTGCAAAAACATGTCACATTCAAGATAATGTGGAAAATAAAATGACTACCCAAAATAAAATGAAATGAAATAACGTTTGGGGAGTTTGTGTTTTAGAAACAACACCAGCCACACATTTTGTTTTATGAGTCAACCTTGGGAGAAGAGAGTGATACACTATAAAAAGGAGGTGGAAGTTTGACTACTTTCAGCACAGAGTGACAGCTGGGATGGTGTGTGACTGTCAATCATTTGATTTCAGACAATAAACAGCTATCAAAACAATGACGCTGAACGGGCTCATTTTTTCTTTCAGTCAGCAACTCACATCATAAGAGAAGAACACATTCTAAAACAGTTTCCAATTCAATAGTTTGTTTAATAAATGTATTAAGAATTTAAAACAATAGTTGAAACAAGTGTACATTTGTTACAGGTCTACTTTTACCTCCCAGTAACATTGAGATTGGATGTAGTGAATATTACGTTAATATAGGCCTGGGCGATAAAGCGATTTTATCGACAAATTTAAGTTTTTGTTTGTTACAAACAATTTTAAAAAATCATGTTTTTCTCCTCTTGCTCCAGCATATTTTTTTGCCTCCATGAGCTTATGTAGCACTCGCCCGCCCCCTTACTTCCTTACTGGAGATCCACAAGCCTAGCAAAACATGGCTAATGCTAATGCTAACAAGAGCGAGACGTTTGGTCCAAAGAAAAGAAAAGTGTCGTCAGTACTTCAGATTTGGGTCAACAGGCGTGGAACAAATGACTGCAAAGTTTCTTTTAAAAAGGCAGCAGAACAACAAGCAGAGTGCAGAAAATGCTTTACGAGGCAAACAAGACCGCAACAACAACAAATGTATGTATTAGGGCTGGGCGATATGACTAAAAAATGGATCACGATATAAGTGTTTCATATCAGTCGATATCGATAATTATTGATAAAAAAAATTAAAAAACTATTCTAAATAAAGACCAGGAGAAAAAAGGCTGAGTTTAAATACTTTTATTTTAAATATAACCTTTAACCTTTAGAACGAGGTCAGCATTATGAAAAACAGTCAAATAAATGAAAATACTGGTCGATGTGCAAATATTGACATTAAATAAATGCTTAATCCAACAAAATGTGCAAAGTATTGTAATTAAGAAATTAGTAGTGTACAACTCAGGATTTAAAGCCATATTGGTAACAATATATGCAAATAAATAACAGTCACATTAAGCAAGCAGAAACAAACATGTCTTACAGAATATTGTAAACATCGGAATAAACTTGCGTCTGAACATCTGTGACAAAACAAACCTGTTACCCTCTTCAGTCATTTATGGAAAAATCAAACCAACTTCAGTATCTCCTTTTCCACGGATTCCCTGCACATTGTGTAAAGCTTAGGAATAGCTGTCTTGGAAAAGTGCTTTCGGCCAGGTAGAACATAACGGGGGTTCGAGCATGTGTATGAGATTCTTGTACCCAGACTTCTCAACTATGCTGAGCGGTAGCATGTCCTTCGCTAATTGATACACCACTGCATCCGTTATTTCTTCATAACGTTTTGAATTTTTGTCGTTTGGCACTGCTGCCGAGTAATACTGTCTGCGGCAACAACAGACCACCATCGAGACGATGGTGGTCTGTTGTTGCCGCTTCGGTGCTGTTCCACTTGCACCGGCTGATGTAGATGGTTGTGGCTGTTTGATACTGCTGTACTCCAGCGGGTGAGAGCGGCTCAGGTGGTAAAATAAGTTTGTCGTGTTCCCAGACTTGGTCGGGACGACGACCTTGCAAAGTTTGCAGACAGTATTACTCTGATTCGTATCAGATTTTAAAAAATCCAAAATACTGCCAAACTGGTGACGTGACGTTTCCTTCTTTATTTACAATTTCCTCTCGTGCTGCCACACTCATATTCCCATTTCGTTTCACTCCTCGTCGTCAGCTAGCCGTTGTTGCTTTTTTTTTTTTTCCCTGTTAGCATTTCCCAGAATGCCTTGCTGTTCAGGGTTGGCCGTGATAGGTCGAGAGGCCAAAGCCCTTCCTCTGCCTACACCCCCCAGAATGCTGTGCGGTTCCGGCTCCGCCTTTCTTCCTTTTTTTTTCTAACAGAACTCAGTGAAATTATCGAACGTTCTATTGACCCCATTTTCTATTTATATTGATCACATGTCTATCGCGATATATATTGTTATTGTTTTATCGCCCAGCCCTAGTATGTATAATGATGGAAAACAATGCACCGAACGATCACTCAAGCAGGCAGTCTGCACATTCAAACTGGACAGCTTGTACGCATGTGAGCTGCTGCAAAACTTTCATGGAATTATAACGGATTTAATCATCAATGTAGTGATTAGGGATGTCACGGTATGAACATTTCTTACGTTAATATATTTGTGTTATATTACTCACGTTCCACTATTGGCACCAATACAAAAAGGACTCTTTACATTGATACCTGGCAGGATCATGCACATTTGTATATATTGTAATGTCCACTACATTATGTCCACTGTGAGTGGCTGGCGACCAGTCTCGGGTGTACCCTGCTACTTGTCCAAAGTCAAATTGGCATGGGCTTCAGCTTACGTGTGACCCTAATAAGGATAAGTGATATAGAAAATGAATGAATGGTGAATGGTTTTATTTGTTCACGCACATTTTACTTCAATTGCTTGGACTAACAGCAACAACTATTAAAGATGCCACAGGGTGGCCTAGTTGTTGGCACTTCAACCTCACAGTCAGGAGATTAAGAGTTGCAATCTTACATGTGGAATGTTAAGTTTCTATATTGCATGTTTTTCTGGCTTTAAAGACTAGTCCACAGGTGGGAATGTGGGTACATGGTTGTTTGTCTTAATGTGCCCTGATTAGCTGGCAACTACAAGCGGTAGAAATGGATGGATGGATGGATAGTTCAATGTGTAACGAGCCTCTCGTTTGAAGTCAGCAGGAAAGAAATCCAGCTCACCCGTGAACCTGGCACTAAAGAAAAGCTACAAAAGATAATACTTGCTTATTAAGTATTATGATCAGTTGTGTTGAATTAATCATGTTTTGAAGCAACTGAAGCAAAATTAAGTGCGATACTTGGCTGCAACCAGCAGAGGCTTAAAGGCCTACTGAAATGAGATTTTCATATTTAAACGGGGATAGCAGATCCATTCTATGTGTCATACTTGATCATTTCGCAATATTGCCATATTTTTGCTGAAAGGATTTAGTAGAGAACATCGACGATAAAGTTCGCAACTTTTGGTCGCTGATAAACAAAGCCTTGCCTGTACCGGAAGTCGCGTGACGTCACAGGTTGAAGAGTTCCTCACATTTGCACATTGTTTACACCAGCAGCGAGAGCGATTCGGACCGAGAAAGCGACGATTACCCCATTAATTTGAGCGAGGATGAAAGATTCGTGGATGAGGAAAGTGACAGTGAAGGATTAGAGTGCAGTGCAGGACGCCAGAGTGTATCTTTTTTCGCTCTGACCGTAACTTAGGTACAAGGGCTCATTGGATTCCACACTTTCTCCTTTTTCTATTGTGGATCACGGATTTGTATTTCAAACCACCTCGGATACTATATCCTCTTGAAAATGAGAGTCGAGAACGCGAAATGGAAATTCACAGTGACTTATCTCCACGACAATACATCAGTGAAGCACTTTAGCTTCGGAGCTAACGTGATAGCATCGTGCTTAACTGCGGATAGAAACAGAAGAAACATGCCCCTGACTGGAAGGATAGACAGAAGATCAACAATACTATTATTACTTATACTATCAGGAGACACCGAACCAAACCCTGGACCTGTAACCACACGGTTAATGCTGTACCGCCTGGCGAAGCCTAGCAATGCTGTTGCTAACAACGCCATTGAAGCTAACTAGCGACGGGACCTCGACAGAGCTATGCTAAAAACATTAGCTCTCCATCTACGCCAGCCCTCATCTGCTCATCACCACCCGTGCTCACCTGCGTTCCAGCAATCGACAGCGCGACGAAGGACTTCACCCGATCATCGGTGCGGTCGGCGGCTAGCGTTGGATAGCGCGTCTGCTATCCAACTCAAAGTCCTCCTGGTTGTGTTGCTGTAGCCAGCCGCTAATACACCGATCCCACCTACAGCTTTCTTTTTTGCTGTCTCCATTGTTCATTAAACAAATTGCAAAAGATTCACCAACACAGATGTCCACAATACTGTGGAATTTTGCGATGAAAACAGACGACTTAAGCTGGCCACCGTGCTATTCCAAAATGTCTGCTTTAACCCGTGACGTCACGCGCAAACGTCATCATACCTAAACATTTTAAGCCGGATATTTCCCGGGAAATTTAAAATTGCACTTTATAAGTTAACCCGGCCATATTGGCATGTGTTGCAATGTTAAGATTTCATCATTGATATATAAACTATCAGACTGCGTGGTCGGTAGTAGTGGGTTTCAGTAGGCCTTTAAAACAATCTTAAAACAAAACATATTGTTGTTAAGGAAGTTCAGTTTTACACACGCAAACCTCCACTATAGCAAACTCTTTGAAGAAATCTGATGAGTATTGCTGTAATACAACACTGGCATTAAAACAGGAATTCTTTACATTGCATCTCAATTAACTTTTGAATAAACAACAAAAACCCTGAGAAAGCCTTCTGTTCTGTAGTACAACGTGTCAAAAAATCTCCTTTCAATGTCACCAAGTTTTAACAGGTTAAGTCAACCGACTACCGACTGAAGTCAAGCACTTGTGAGCATTTTTGTAAAATTGTGTATTCCTAAACTATGTTCACATTTGCCCCACGTCTGAATTGAACAGGTTGTTTTCTTCTTTTTGTTGAAAGGGCCGCCAGCTTAGCTTCAAACCAATGGCCCTATAATTGTTCTTTGGTTTGTATCTGTCATGACACTTCTATAGTTCTGCGGCCACTGTCACAAACTAAAGCCTGCAGCCTTAATGGGGTCACTCTATTTTTTCTTCAGTATCTCACACAACCAGCCTTTGTTTCTCATGGCACAATCTGGAGATGCCATTAGTGGGGAGAGAGACAGTGATGTTTAGTGACAGCCAACAACTCTTCTGGTAAAGAAAATGCCCTCGAGTCACCAGAGTGTCACACACACCCAGAATACACATGATTGTAGCTGCAAGTCCACCTTTGTTCAAGCTATCAACGGACAAGGACGCTAATCGTGTGCTGAGGGGGGTGAGGTGGGCAGCACCCAAGACAGGCCGAGCTGTGCCACCACACAAGGCAGGCAGCCTTGTCAAACATACTGCTGGACAATACAACAGGAAAATTAACTGAGAAGCGTGCCGCTCACTTTGCAGCAAGAGGCAGTTTTGGTCTATGCGTTGTGCTTGTGTCTGCTGTTCTGACATTTATGGCCCCAGCTCAAAAACATGCAGAAATTCTGCAGGCGGCTGGGAGGAATGATAAAAGAGGAGCTACATGGCCTGTTTGGGGCTGATAACTCAGACTCAGCATAAATCAAACACCTTCTGGCCATTCAAATAATTTGTAGAGTTGAGCATCATATGTTGAGAGGGCGTAGAAGAAATCAGAGCAAGAATGTATCATCACCCCAAATGAAATGCACGGACATGTCAAATTATATCTTCCCAGTGGAAGAACGTTTCTGTGTAGCATTACTTTAAAATATATTATTTTCAACACTGCAAATTGAGAATAACTAACTTTTCTGACAACTCCATTTCCAAATGCTAAATTGTGTGAATGTGTTTCTATATCTGTTCCCATTAGATACAGAAATGAACCAATACAATTTAATGGCACATTGTCTGCCCTCTCTTTGGGCGAGCAACACATAGGCAAACAAGGAGTAAATCAACTTGTGGTTCATTTGTGGAATGATAAGACTGCAATGTGCAGACAATACCACAAACCACACTATGGGCACTTAACAGCTTTGCTTGGCTGCCTTATGCTTGTGGGACTTGGGGCTCTGCTGTTTGCTTTAGGGCCATCAGGGTGTGGAGGCTCCATGCATTAGCACTGGCTTAACACAAAATGGCAGCCGTTTACAGAGAACATATACAGATAACGCTGGAGCTTCATGTCGTGGGGGAAAAAGTGTGACAGACACCATTTAGCGCAGTGCTGGAATTGTGTTTGTAAGCTACTGTGACAAAAATCACATTCCAGCATCCCGGCCACCTTTAATGAGTGAGGGGAACTGAGGGACTCAACTGATTAATAAATACAATGGAATCTGAAAGGTAAGACAAGCTCGATAAAAGAGCTGAAGGCTGCCAAGCTAAAACCACCTTTTGTAGATATTAAAAACGTTATCCAAGTGAGGGAGTCTTTTATATCTACACGAGGCTGAATTTAATCTTAGGCCTTTGAACACGAGTGGGACAAATCCTTTCTTACAAATCTGGAAGGGGACTGGGAGACTTCCACAGCCAAGTGCACAGAGATAAAAGATGCCAATGATCTTAAAATGATTACTTTCCTTATTCCTGTTACAAAGCAGTGGATTTCGTAGTGCAGGAAACGGTGGGAATGTGAGGAAGATATGTAGAGAAAAGCACTTTGACAATGACATTTACAACAACAATCAGACTTAGCCAGACAAGATACTATTTAAGCATTACTTAAATGTCAAAGCAAAGCCATGGGCATATGTGGCAGACCAAGAAATTAGCTTAGCGATGATTCATCTTGAAACCAATCTGTTCAGCCAAGAAATTATAAAAAATAAATATTTTAAAAAGCAGGAGAATGTTCAGTCGCATGCGTGTATTTCACAAGGTTTCCAATTATCACCGCACAAAGGAGCGCTCTTACCCTAAACCATGTTGATCAAATTTCTTTATAAATCAATCTAAAAACAAAAGAAGTCAAGTACAAGTAGGCCTATACATTTATGAATTATGCAATACTCTTGTATGTGGTAAAGGCATTGGCGGGCCGTACGTTTCACCTAGGCCTTCAGTGATCTCCGACTTCAAAAGATTACCTCTCAAAATACCATAATTGATGTCACCACATGACCATTGCTGGAGAAATACTATACAGGAACACATTTACACCCTATTGCGCATTGAATCCCATCAACAGTATACAAAACGGGTTATTTTCTGGCGCATTCAAAAATCTATTAAAATGCATCAGCAATTAAAACATATACCATACATTTTTTTGCTTGGCTTATGCAAGTTCCGGTCAATAAAGTTTGATTCAAAGTACACACTTCTCAAAGATAAATTAACTGCCCTGACCACATGATGGTGACAAATATGCATGTAACAATGTTAATGAAATGACAAGCATGACAAACTTTAACAACAAGAGTTTACAACTTTTAGTTGTAACAGAACAGCTACTGTCAACAAATAGTGATCTGATTGGCTATAGCAACTGTCTCTCAACTCTAGGTGTTCTCAAATTCATCCGCTAACGGTCCCGATGAGTATCTAATCACAGGACTTGTAAATGTCACGTTCAACGTGAGGCCATCTAGAAGGCTTTACTGACAACAACTCGTGATCTGATTGGTTATGGCAACTGTCTATCAACTGCATGTCCCCGTTTACTTACAGTGCACAGACGCCCGCATTGTTGACTTTGAAGGCGTCTGGCAGATTTGGTACAGCATGGCAACATAAGCTAGCTGAATTCTGATTGGATACAAACTAAAACTAAAAACAACAGCACTGGAACGAGCATAATATGACATGAAGAGAATATGAATACTTTTAGATAGTTAGGGACAGTAAATGCAAAATAATTGTATCTTTAATTATGTTAGGCCAGCAGAGAAGGCCTTGCTGGCCCTTACCACCGGGTAAAGGCCAGCATCGCGCCAGACTCGCGATGTATTATTTTGCTCGTCACTTTTGAACATTTATTTCGGTTTTTGGACAATATAAACTTTGTTTTGTACCTGTATAAATGTTAGTATTCTGGATGCGAATATGCAGTTACTGTGGCAGTCGGATATAAACTTTGTAAACAGACTTTTGCAGACTTTATATTAGACATGCATCCACGTGTTACATGGTTTTCTTTGTGTTGATTTGATAACACACTGATGGCAGCTCCCGCCATCAGTGTGTGAATGTGTGTGTGAATGGGTGAATGTGGAAATACTGTCAAAGCGCTTTGAGTACCTTGAAGGTAGAAAAGCGCTATACAAGTATAACCCATTTATAACAGGAGCTTGAAACCTGTGCACTGTGTGGAGGAGACTGCAGAGCCTTATTCTGTATTATGTTCGCTATAATTGATCTGACATGTGTTTACTCTGGTTGTATTAAGCATGTAAAAGAAAGACATGTTACCAAATACATTGAGCACTTATATAATTCATGTACCCCGCCTTCCGCCTGAATGCAGCCGAGATAGGCTCCATCACCCCCCGCGACTCCGAAAGGGACAAGCGGTAGAAAATGGATGGATTTATATTCACATTTTTATTAAAACAAAACAAAGAACATAGATACTGTAAAAGACAATGTACCCCTACTCATTTACAATCCTTAGGTGTTCAATGGACTGAAAAAAAAAAAAAAAAAAAAGGAGCCACAAAAAATTAAAAGCCTTACAAAAGTCTTCCAATGATGTAAGTGTCTATATTAGCTATATTAGACTGCAAGTTTTTATCTGTGCGACGGGTGCGGTATTTGGATTTGGTGTTGTTTATGTTTGAGAATATCTGCTTGCAGAGGTATTTTTTTTGTTTGCAACAGCCACCTGCTTGGCACCACGCCGTGTTGAAAGAATCGTGTCGTAAATCTTCGTTGACAGAAATGTTAAAATGTAATATTTGTTCTTCACATTTTTACAACGTTGGAAAACATTAGTAAAATGGAGGCTTCTCCGAGGGTGAGATGAGGCCTGGAAATTACGGCTATACATACATGTACATACAGTATATATATAATAGAAGTTTTTTGTTCACATGTTAAAGGTGTTTAATATAAATACAAACATGTTAAGATTTTCTGTCTGCCATGAAGACAAGAATATAGGTTGGTGTTAACCTTATTCTGATTACTTGCATTGATGGGAATCAGACAGGATTAACAGTAGTTGCAACTTTGAATTTACATTGTGGAGGGGAAAACAAGTCCTCCTCTCTTTCCAAAAACACATGAAAGTGGTTGTTTTTAGCTTTTTATCTGTCCAGCTTCCATACTCGTTTTCATACCCTTTTAGAAGAAGTTAACTCCGTAGCTCACTAGCTTGTATGTAGGGCTGCAACTAACAAATAATTTGATAATCGATTAATCTGCCGATTATTACTTTGATTAATCAATTAATAATCGGATAAAAGAGACAAACTACATTTCTATCCTTTCCAGTATTTTATTGGAAAAAAAACCCAGCATACTGGCACCATACTTATTTTGATTATTGTTTCTCAGCTGTTTGCAAATGTGGCAGTTTATAAATAAAGGTTTATTAAAAAAAAAAAAAAAAGTAGCCTCTGCGCATAGCATAGATCCAACGAATCGATGACTAAATTAATTGCCAACTATTTTTTTATATAATTGATTTTAATCGATTTAATCGATTAGTTGTTGCAGCCCTACTTGTATGTGCTAGTTTTCGGAGACTTTTATTTTGTTAGCGTATGAAGAATGGAGCAACACTTTTATTGTGGTAACGGGAACTGTGCGGTAGGTATTTACACTTTTGACAGCCAGTACGGACAGTGAGTGCTTCTTGCCGGTCTTTTTATTTTTTTCGTCACACTGACCTAGCCGCAGCCAGCGTCATCGCACAAGATCTTCAGTTGCCGTGAATGTCAACCAAGTTATGAAAGTGATGTCATAGTGAAGATTGATGATCAATGTTTTTAAGTCTACTTTTTGTTAATGCCTCACGATCGAGTAACAAACCCTCTCCGATCGAACAGTAGCTCGCAATCGATCTAATGGGCACCCCTGATGTAAACAAACTGCTGCGTCACAGGCCACACAACTACAGTGCGTTCATGGATCGCTAAAATTAGTAGGACAAAACGGTGCTCGCCAAATACTCTCATCAGTGAAGCATAAACACAAACATATGACAATGTTTGTCCCCCTACCGAAACCATATTAAAACTAAAAATGTTTCCCCCATCTCTTTCCATTTTCATACATTTCTTTAAAACCTCGAGGGAGCCATTAGGGCAGCGCGTAAGAGCCGTGGGTTGCCGACCCCCGGACTGTTTCCTTGCCGTGGAAGAACAGCTTGTGTGTCTCAATGACCTGAATGCTATGCTGACGGGGGGCTTGTATCCCTGGTAGCTCGAAGCAAGCCAGACAGGTCAAAGGCGAGAAGCCAGACGAAACCCAGTCCACCTAGCTAGTCTGGCAGTTGGAGCTGGTACCCTGAGTTCAGGGCGTGTTTGCTGCCACAGTGTCTGAATAGGCCTGGCTCAGCTGTCCAGTGAGCAGAAGAGCACATCGCCAATGGTGACGGGGCAATAGATCTAGTTGGTTGGTCACTGCGAGGCAACTCAAACCACACCAACTGTCACACACCTGTGTACCGTTGGAACCTGTAGTAGTGAGTCCAGAGGGGAAAGTTTGTCTTGGGCAAGCATGCGTTCACAATATTCTGTCCCGCCGCTCTTCGTTATGAGCATCTCTACTCTCCATGAGTTCAAATAATATGCCTCCAAAACTGGCAACTCAGGAGCGATTTGTCCTCAAGACTGCTGTCGTTGCTCAGCAAGGCCCGTCTGGTCGACATCCTGCAACTGCCACATATACATCCATCGCATGCTAGAATGTGCGCTCACTTGACATTAGATCTGATACGGACTGCACCTCACCTCACAAATCAACTCTCATTGATGCAGAACTACTTCGCCTCAACATCTGTGTCGCTGCCTTGAGTAAAAACTGGCTGACCGGCATTGGTTCTGTCCCTGAAAAAAACACCTTATTCTGGAATGGATTCCCAGCTTAATCTTAATGGCGACAGGCGTTGGTTTTGCAATTCAAAACAAGCTCTTGTCCTCAGTGGAAAAAACTGTGTCCATCTCTGCACGCCTCTCCTCACTGCACCTTCATACAAACTGTGGCTCAGTCACAATCATAGCCACTTATGCCCTTATCCCACTTATGGGTTTAAAGGAAACTTTATACAATCAACTGAGCTACATTATTAAAAAGACTCCCTCAACCGAACACCTGTTGATTCCTGGGGACTTCAATGCACGAATGTGTGTGAACTTTGTGCTGGTGAAGAGTGAGCGCTTAAAAGATGTAACACGATCACTGCATTCAGCAGACTGTGACACTGATCATGCCCTTGTATGCTGCAAACTAAGATCGACTACAACTAAAACTTGATTACGACAGGCCTAAATCCACTCCTCACTTGGATGTTTCTGCTAGCTATACTCTTGCGCTGCAGCATGCATTCCAAGAAGTACTTGTTTCTGGCTATGCAGACTCATCACTGCATGCAGATAACGCTAAACTCTCCCTCTCACCTGCGGACATCACCAGCACTTCCACTCTATTACCACGGAGGCGGCATTCTCCACCTTTGGGGCGCTATCCAGTCCACAGCCAGACTGGTTCAAAGCTCATGCCAGCCTGCTACTACCAGCAATTGCCTCAAAGCGCTCAGCCAGATCCTGCTTGCAGCATAACACTCGCTCAAATAAGGCAGCATGGAAGCAGGCATGTCACAATGTCCAAAAGGCCACTTATACTGCTTTACAAGACTACTGGAACACACTATGTGGCCATATTGAGTCATGTGCATCCAGTGGCAACATCTGAGATGTCTGCATGGGCCTGAAAGAAGCTTTAGGCCAAGTCCCCAAAAAGTGAAGTGAGTTATTTTTATATAGCGCTATTTTCTAGTGACTCAAACCACTTAACATAGTGAAACCCATAATCTAATTTAAACTAGTGTGGGTGGCACTGGGAGAAGGTGGGTAAAGTACCTTGCCCAAGGACAACAGCATTGACTAGTATGGTAGAAGCAGGGATTGAACCTGCAACCCTCAAGTTGCTGGCACGGCTGCTCTACCAATTGAGCCACGTTGTTCACTTGCTGGTGAATTCCTGTCTAATCTGGAATCTCGACTGGCACGTTGGGATGAGCATTATAGCATTCTCTATGCCCAGCTTGTCACAGCCAACACATGGCAATAACTGCTGCTGTCCCTGAGCCCCCCCTATGACTGACCTGGATGCTGAGATCACCCTTGTGGAAGTTAAATCTGCCATAAACGCCCTTAAAAATGTGTCTCTCGGCGCTGACGGCCTCCCTCCTGAGGTATTCAAGGCAGGTTGAGATGCACTTGTATTTGTTTTACACAATTTGATTGTGTCTTGCTGGAACAGTGGATATCTCATTAACTTACCAAGGAAGATGTTTAAGACGCGGCATTGGCGGTCATGTCCACAACTGGCTAGCTTTAGCAGTAGCAGCACAGTGTTTTTCATACAGCTTTTGGATGACAAGTAGTCATCAAATTTGCAAAACAAAACCATCACTTGACACAGAAGTTATTTGGGAACTGTTTGGCCATGTATTTTGGAGTTAGTTTCAAAGTTTTTCCGCACACATATGTTTGAGGTGGCCGCTTCCAGGTCTTTGTCCCGGAAGCAGGCAGAGAGTTGGCCCGAGAAGGGTGTATTGCTGCCGGCTAGAGTGCTGGCACGGCTAACGCCTAACCTGTAAACATGATTTCCACAGCAACCGTTCCTTCTCCTCACGATGACAGTATCATATTGCATCCATTTCAGCGACTGTCCCCTTTTAATAGTAGACTGTTTTTGGCCAATTCCATAATTCTGGCTGCGATTCCATCATAGGGCTTACCCCGGATTTCCACTGAATGTGTAAGAGCACAACCGCTGCTGTCTTTCCGTTGTCATTCGAGTCAATGTGTCTGCTTCCACCAGCTGCGGAACGTCAACGGCCTGTCAGAGACGTCCCAGCGCTGAATAAGTGCAGAGCTTCTATATTTGCCGGACGCCGCAACAAATCTGTTCAATTTAGCTAAAATCTGATTTTGTTGGACAGGTACTCATTCACAAATACAAAATGAATGATCCGGTTTACTTTCAAAATAATATACTCCGTTTTAAGGTGGATCGTTTTTTTACACTTTGAAACAACCCTATGGGCGGCGACGGACATGAAGTCCACTTGTCAAAGGTTTTCAGACATAATTTAACCTCGTTGACACATATGGATGAGGACTTGCGGATTCTGGATGTCAAAAATTAAAGAATAATATACAGGCATACAATGGGCAACGATATGGGGATGTGGGTGCCTATGTCAAATACCAACTGATACTGGAACCGGGAAAGCAGGGGAGTGGTTGTTTTGACACGTTCGCCAGGGATGATGTTACTGTTGTATTGTTGCTTGCTACAAAAAATTAAGTTGTTAATTAGGGCAAAATTGTTGTCGGTGTTGCCGTTCAGCAACTGTTATTAATGGCAGGACCGAGAATATTTGCTTCAGGTCCTCTGAAAAGACAGAATAATCTGTATGTGGTTTGTTTTATTACAACTTCATCTATCATGTGATTATGCGCAAATTCGCGAAATGTCGTAAAAGTATGTGCTTTTTCACTGCACAACAACGGTGGGGATTGCCGGACTGTGGATGGCAGTGCTATTCTGGGCAGCCGTTTCGCATCAAGTTGAAGTCTGGGGTTAAGTAACAATATCGTCACTTCCTGTCAATGAGAAAGGACCCAAAGAAAAAAAGCTCCGCTTCTGCTACCGGAGTTTTTGTTAAATCTGAAGATTTTGACCACTGATTTGACCACTGATTTGCGATCACAGCCACAGGAGAGTCACCTGGCATCTTCGATCTGATTTTGGTCAGTTGAGAGGCACTGATACGCTGAAATAAGGCGAGTGGAAGAGCCGTTAGCCTCAAGCCAAAGGCGCCTCCCGCAGTTCAAAGCGGTTGCCTAGCAACCAAAAGCTACGGCGAGTTTACAGCTGTTTTAAAGTGATCCCGACGTCGCAGAGTGATATAAGTTGACAGGCTGACACCTCAAATTGATCTCTGAACGGCGCAAGGTACAAAATTGTTGAAAAAACAAGTTAAAAGTGCCGCAAGTCGCTAAAGAAGTAACTGCCCTTAAGACATAACAGGCGCTGACGTCAGTGACTGCCGCGATGCCAAAAGTTAAAGGATTGACTGGAAAGACTGATTTGAAGCTGGGCACAGGACATGATGGGATTCAAGAAGGGATACTACAAAAAATACTCCAGGAATTTAAAGAAGAAATGATAGAAAAATGGGAAGAATTGATGGATGGATGGAAAGAGGATATGAAAGAAATTAAAGAAGAAATTAAAGAAATGAAAAAAGAGAACAACTCCAGAAATAAAGAAGCCACTGAAATGAGCAAACAAATGAAGATCCTTCAAGAAGACAACAACATGCTGAGGAACATCATAGATGAAATGGATCAGGATAAACGAATGAATGATATCATTGTGACAGGGCACCGAATTAAACCAAGATACTATGCGAAAGCTGTGAATAATGAAGGTGAACCAGATGAAATGGATATGGTCTCAGCAGAACAGCAAGTGGTCAACTTTCTGCAATCAAAAGAAATTGAAATTGACATTAATACCATCGAAACATGCATCCCACTGAACGGAAGAAACAACAACGCCACTCCAGTCGTGCTTGTGAAACTCGTAAACAGAAAATCTAAAATGGCATTGCTGAGACAGGGAAAGAAGCTGAAGGGAACAAATGTGTATATGAATGAGCATCTCACAAAACGTAATGCTGGAATCGCCAAAAAAGCACGTGACTTGAGAAGGCAGGGAAAAATCCAGGGAACTTGGAGCGCCAACTGTAAAATCTACATCAAGCTGAATGGAAGTCCAGAAGCAAGAGTAATTGTTGTCCATGGCATTAAGGACCTGGACAATTTTTAAAGTTTACACAGCTACCACAACAACAATGATAATGGACTCTGACAGAAAACAAGCACCTAAATTCAGCATCGGCACTATGTTCCAAAGGACGACTAAACAAGAGGACCTAGATTGAGGATTGCATCCACCTACACTTATAGAGATTATTGAAACAACATTAAAGATTGTTGAACAAGAAAATATGGAACTAAAAAATTTCTGCAACAAAGATCACAAAAACCAGGATTTGGAAAATGATATAGATCCAGATACAAATTTTTTCTCCCACATCAGTAATAGTTGTTTTTATTATACAGATGATCAATATAATAGCAACATTGAATGTGATAACAAATTGTCAATTATTCATTTTAATAGTAGAAGCTTGTATGCAAATTACAACAACATTAAGAACTTTTTGGAACACATCAACGAACCCTTCAAAGTGATTGCTGTCACAGAAACATGGGTTGATGATGAAAAAGGAATAGATTTTGATCTGGAGGGATATGAGCTAAACTACATCAACAGAACCAACAAAAATGGAGGAGGAGTAGCTGTGTACGTGATGAAGAACCTGAACTACAAAGTGGTAAAAAACATGTCATTTGCTATAGATAATATCTTAGAATGTATAACCATTGAAATATGTCAGGAAAAAAGCAAAAACATATTCATCAGTTGTATATATAGATCACCTAAGTCAAGTATAGAAACATTTGAAGAATGGATCAAGGCAACTTACATGGATAATGGTCAAAGAATAATGTTCTTATGTGGTGACTTTAATATTGACTTATTGAACCCCAACAAGCAAAAGTCTATTGATGACTTCATTGATACAATGTACAGCATCAGTCTATATCCTAAAATCACAAAGCCAAGCAGAATCACAGGACACTGTGCCACGCTTATTGATAATATTTTTACCAATGATTTTGATAATAACACTACAAGTGGTCTACTTATAACCGACGTTAGTGATCATCTGCCAGTTTTTACAATATATGATGGAAACTACAAGAAGAATATGGAAGACAAAAGGACATTTCGAAGACTATGCACAGAGAAGAGGATGACTGCCTTCAAAATTGAGCTACAAAAGCAAGATTGGGACAATGTGTATAATGAAAAAGAGGTTGATGAAGCATATGAACATTTCTTAAACAAGTTCATAATACTTTATGACAAACATTGTCCATGGATACAACTCAGTAACAAGCAGAGAAAGAATAATCAACCATGGATGACAAAAGGATTAAAAAATGCTTGTAAGAAGAAGAATACACTATATAGAAAATGTATAGCACAAAGAACTATAGAGGCACAAATTAAGTACAAAAAGTATAAAAACAAGTTAACAGACATACTACGATCATGTAGAAAAGAATATTAAAGTGAATTATTGGACAGGAACAAAAATAATATGAGAGGAACATGGGGCATCCTCAATAGCATTATTACAAATGGAACTAAGAGGGACTACCCTCAATACTTCTTAGATGGAAATAAAAAAAATGACAACATAAAGGAAGTAGTTGAAAGCTTCAATAATTATTTTGTAAATATTGGACCAAAATTGGAAGAAAGGATTCCAGACCCAGTTCCAATTGAGGACTATAATGATACCATAGAGCGAAATCACAACTCCATGTTCCTCAGTAATGTGACACAGGAGGAAATAGTTACAATCGCAAAAAAATGTAAATCTAAGACTTCAACTGATTGTAACGGAATTGATATGGAAACGATAAAAAAGGTTATTGAAGAGATCTCAGGACCATTAATGTATATTAGTAACCTATTATTTCAAACAGGTACATTTCCAAACAAAATGAAAATAGCTAAAGTTGCACCAATTTAAAGACTGGAGACAAACATCAATTTACAAATTATAGACCTGTTTCTCTACTTCCACAATTTTCTAAAATCACTGAAAAACTGTTCAATAACAGATTAGAAAGTTTCATAAATAAAAATAGAATACTCGAAGAGAACCAATATGGATACAGAGCTAATGTTTCAAATTCAATGGCTTTAATTGAAATTACAGAAGAAATTACCAATGCAATAGATAGTAAAAAATGTGCGGCAGCGGTTTTTATGGATCTAACTAAAGCATTTGACACAATTAATCACAATATTTTAATCAAAAAACTAGAACGATATGGCATCAGAGGGTTAGTCTTAAACTGGATAAGAACTTATCTAACGAACAGGAAACAATACGTGAAGCTAGGCGAACACACGTCTACAACGCTAAATATATCCTGTGGTGTACCTCAGGGATCAATACTAGGACCTAAATTATTCAATCTCTATATAAATGACATTTGTAAAGTTACAAAATATTTAAAGTTAGTATTATTTGCGGATGATACAACAGCATTTTGTTCAGGAGAGAACACACAGGAGATAATACAAATAATAACAGAAGAAATTAACAAATTAAAAAGATGGTTTGACAAAAACAGACTATCGTTGAATCTTAGTAAAACTAAAATAATGCTATTTGGTAACAGTAGAAGAGAAAGTCAAACACAAATACAAATAGACGGAATAGAAATTGAAAGAGTAAATGAAACCACATTTCTAGGTATAATGATTGATGATAAATTGAACTGGAAATCTCACGTAAAAAATATACAACATAAAGTTGCAAGAAACACGTCAATAATGAATAAAGCAAAACATGTTCTAGACCAAAAATCCCTTCATATTCTCTACTGCTCACTAGTGTTACCATATCTGAGCTACTGTGTAGAAATATGGGGAAATAATTACAAAAGTACACTTCATTCATTAACGGTGTTACAAAAAAGATCAGTTAGAATAATACATAATGTTGGATATAGAGAACATACAAAAATCAAATCAAAAATACTGAAATTCCACGACATAGTGAATTTGCAAACAGCTAAAATTATGCACAAAGCAAACTATAACCTGCTACCCAAGAATATACAACAATTCTTCTCAAAAAAAGAGGTGAAATATAATCTTAGAGAAAAACGTAATTTAAAACATTTGTTTGCACGTACAACACTTAAGACCTTCAGTATATCAGTATGTGGAATTAAATTATGGAATGGATTAAGCAAAGCAATCAAACAATGTACTAATATAATACACTTCAAGAAACTCTTCAAACTTAAAGTGTTTACAAAGTACAAAGAAGAAGAACCATGACAAACATTCTCAGTTTATTTCATCCATCCATTCATTCATTCTTAAAGTAATGTTACTTATCTCATCATATGAAATATGACTTACTTCACCAATTATTATTATTAAATTGTTACTATTAATTATTTATTTATTTTTATTGTGATTACTTATGGAGTTTATTGTGAAAAAATTGTGAACAGGAAGTGAACAAAAAGTTTTGCAACTGTTATGTAAAGAAAAGGGGTAGGATTAAATAAGCTCTGCTTCTTCCTACTCCTTTTCAAACATGTTGAAAAGAGAAACTGGAAATTGTGATGTATCATGTTGTATGCTTGCATGTTCGAAATAAACTCAAACTCAAACTCCAGGTCATGGCTAAGATGTATTTCGTAGCCCTCGGGTGCACCTTTAGTTCAGTCATTCTGTTCATTTTCAGGATTCGGTTTATTCTGTGGTACATTGTACCTAAGGAAGTTAAGCAAGAAAAGGTTGACTCTTATTGGCTGTTGTCACGGACATTTCCACCAAGATTGATTAAGTTATGCTAAAAGTTGATCAACATTATCAATTGGGAATTTATCACAAATATCAATCACGACCATATAATCTCCCAGCCCTATGATCATTACCCCTGGGAGCCGCCGACTTCCCTTAAGACTGGCTTGGCCTGGGCTGGGTAGCAGGAGGACCGGGCAAGAACAACACAGCCGGTTTTTGAGCGTGGCGGAGTGACAAACCGCCTGTACACAGCATCCTGACTTTGGCAAGAAGGCTGTAGGAGCTGGACCACTAATGGTTTCCAAAGATTAAACACAGTTAATCAAATTTTAATCGTGATCATGATTTTGGCAGCTACAAATAAATGAGGGTGATCGTCGGCAATATTACCATAAAAAAAACAGGCTGCGCTGCATTTCAAACCAAGCACGTTCACAACCAACAGTCAGCCAACCACCAGAGGGCGACCGATAGACAGTGCACTCATTTGAGAGCGAGTAAGAGTGAGTGACAACAGAGCTTGAAGGTAGATCAGCTAGTAACCAGTAAATAATAGGAAAAATAAATGCATTATCTAAGGCTGCAGCTAACGATTATTTTTCTATCGATTAATCTATAGATTATTTTTTAGATTAATCGGTTAATCTATAGATTTTTATTTTTATTTTCGATTAATCTATAGATTATTTTTCCTTTTACCGATTATTTTTTTATTCAAAATGAAGATGAAAAAATAAATGTAGGCCAGTTTTTTCAAAAGGCATGGCTTTTATTTACAAAAAAAAAAGAAGTATGGCCACTCAGTCAACATTGACAACAACATGACTAAATATTCTGTAACATTGTAAACATTTAAAACTTTTAACATTTAACAAAATTAAAAGTAGCTTATTTGCTTTTTAATGTGCAAATATAAAAGTCAACATCCAGGGCAAATCTTAATATTCTGCAATAGTATAAGCATTTCAAAAGTAAAAGTATTGCTTATTTTGCTTTAAAATGTGCAAAAATAAAGATAAACATTCAATACAAAAAAGTGCAAAACGAAATATTCTGTAACAACAGTGTAAACATTTCAACAAAAGTGAAAGTATTGCTTATTTGCTAAAATGTGCAAAAATAAAGATAAACATCCAATACAAAAAAGTGCCAATCTAAATATTCTGGAGCACTGTAAACATTAAGTATTGCTTTTAAAATGTGCAAAATAAACATCCAGTCCAACACAGTACACAATAACCAATTCTACTCATTCCAGTGAGTGTCTAACAGTTGTAATGAAGAAAGGTTAGCATGTCTACATGCTCTGGTTCTTTTCTTGTTTACAATATTCCCAGCAGCTGAAAATAGGCGCTCAGAAGGGGTCGTTGTGGCTGGAACTGAGAGGTAATTAGCCTTCACCTCAAGCCAGGACTGCGAGTGAGCTGAGCTGCAGTTGAAGTTTCTAGAAGGTCAACGGGCTCATAGTGATGTTACTAGTAGTTGACTGGGAGGTGTTTATTATCATTTGGGGAGAGTCCGCTGCCTGATGCTCACCTGCTAAACACCTATCTGCTCGACGCTGAAGCGCTGACTACATGCGCTCTGAATACGCACTACTGATTGGCTGGTAACGTTTTGAATACGCACTGCTGATTGGCTGATAATGCTTTGTGTGTACCAATCAGATGGTTGTGTGGGTGGGACAATGCTGCGTGCTGAGACAGAAGCAGAAGGAGCAAAGCAGCTAGTTAAGACTTTAGCTTTAGCTTAGAAACTCGTTCGGTACACCCCCGTACCGAACCGAAAGCCCCGTACCGAAACGGTTCAATACAAAACACGTACCGTTACACCCCCAGCAGATATAAATGACACATTCATGTTTTTGTGTAATGATGACAACGTATGCTCACGCGGACGATTGACTAGTTGATGGTTGATGGTTTTCTTTTCAAATGTTCGTTCATAGCCGTTGTACTGCTATGATAGGCCATTTACGCTCGACACAGTGTGCATACAACAACATTATTAGGCCGTTTATTGAAATACTCCCACACTTTTGACGACTTTTGGCGTGCTTTTTCTCCCTCGCTCGCACCGCTCGCATCGTCTGCTTTGATCGTCTGCTTTGCGCTTCGCCATGACGGTAGTGTGACGTAAATATGCGACGCGTCGACGCACAAAAACGGCGTCGACGTATTTACGTAACCGATGACGTCGACTATGTCGACGCGTCGTTTCAGCCTTAGCATTATCACATCGGTGCCTTCCCCTCCCGCATTGTTACCCACAGGGTACCAACAAGCACGCATTTTAACCCCGGAACACAACTGCTCGCTTCACCACTTTTCTAGGCACTCCCGCTCGTTTCCCGAAACCCGGAAAACCACCCGTGCGGATGAACCAACAACAAACACCAGAACAAATTGCACGGCAAAGCTGCGTTGATGTGAACTACCAAACAAATAATCGAGTCGCGGAGACCCTTTAAGCATTAATAACACTTCCCTTCTTTTCTCAGCAGCCATCGTTTGCCCGCGCTGCAAAGCTGGTTGCCAACAGAGTGGGCCGCCCGCCACTGGCGCAAAGTCCCGACAGACTGCTACAAAAGCGGAGGTGCCTAATATACAGACGACCGTAATATCAACTGTGCGCCAAGGCACTCTATATCTATCCACCGCTCAAAGACACACCAAAATAACGGATGCAATAAGAGTTTATTTGGCCAAAGACATATGTCCTACATATCATGAGAGCAGTACATTAGATGTGTTCCTTTGTATGTGTCTTTTGTGCATAATCTTATGTTTCACTTGTTTGTACTTTATGATCTCACTCTGCAATGGCATATTTATTTTAGTTAGCCCTTTGTCTTTTGTACATTTTATTTTATTATTAATGAATTAACCCCGCCTTCCGCCCGGATGCAGCCGGGATAGGCTCCAGCACCCACTGCGACACAGAGATAGACAAGCGGTAGAAAATGGATTTCATTTTTAAACTGAAAGCCAAATTTACATACTGATTGTTTAAAATAAAAAGTGCAATAAAATATGTTTTAATTAACAGTAAATAATCATGATTAATAATCGTGATTTCAATATTGATGAAAATAATCATGATTAGGAACGGCGTGGCGAAGTTGGTAGAGTGGCTGTGTCAGCAATCGGAGTGTTGCTGGTTACTGGGGTTCAATCCCCACCTTCTACCTTCCTAGTCACGTCCGTTGTGTCCTTGGGCAAGACACTTCACCCTTTGCCTCTGATGGCTGCTGGTTAGCGCCTTGCATGGCAGCTCCCGCCATCAGTGTGTGAATGGGTAAATGTGGAAATACTGTCAAAGCGCTTTGAGTACCTTGAAGGTAGAAAAGCGCTATACAAGTATAACCCATTTATCATTTATTTATCATTAATATTTTAACCATAGTCGTGCAGCTCTAATTGAAAGACAAAGGTATGTTGATAGCTATCTCCAATTTATGTCCACTCCAAAGTATGCTCGCAATTTAAAGCTTAACAAAAAGCAGAGAGACAGCTCATATCTCAAAATAATCGTAAATTGGGGAACTCACAAGTTGAGGTATTTTAATTGCAATATATCGTATTGTATAGAGGCTCAAGTATCGTGATACCTATGTATCGTAATGTCATACCTATTAACCATCCCGAAGGGAACCATCAACACACTTCATGACTGCATGTTGTTCATCCACTTTGTGCAGACACTTTGAAAAGAAAAGGGCTCAGAGTTTAGATAGCTAGTCGCAAAACTGCTGTCGCACAGAAATACCAACATTCATCAGATTGTTGCAAGACTGGTCAAAGTCCAGAACCCAACTAAAAGTGTATAAAAAATATACAGTAAACTTACAAAAGCACCAGCAGTCTCTAACCTTACAAACACATTTCATCTTTATTTATCATCTCCCCCGACCTTCTGACGATCCACAACATGACAACGCTTTTGATTACTTAGGGCACAGTCGACCTTTGAAAACCAAATATGTCAATCAGAAATATGATCAGATCATCATTTTTACAAGCATAGGGCAAATCCAACAAATCTCATGTTGGTTTATGTATCAAAAGATAAAACATAAACTACCATCTCTTGCAGTAACATTAGGAGCATCAACAAACTCTTTGACACAAATGAAATTCCACATCAAAGGACAACATAAGCTGTTGACTCCCAACTCCTTAAAGGCTGTTGTGTATTCATGGAAAATCAACCTTTGGCGACATTTACAGCCGTAGTCTTGGGATCAATTTGACATCCCCACACACCATTGGAATTGTTCTGAAAAAGGGCAAATGCCATAAAAAAAAAAAAAAACATGAATTGTATGATAGGGTACCCAGGGGAGGTCTACTAGTTCATCAGGATAAAAAACTAAGGATGGAATAAAAAATAAAAAAAGATGCATGGAATATCAATAGAAAGTAAAATATTTTATATTTGTTTCACTAAATAAGGGTTTAAAAAAACAGTGCATTCGTAATTAAGAAAAACTGTTAAATGAATTTCCACATAATGGAAATGTGTGCAAATTGGAACATGAAAGCCGTATAATAAAACAGCTGGTCGGATCGCTCGGTTAGGTGGCTCGCTGTAGTCAGCCAAATTTTAGAACTGTCTGCATTACTTTATTCACAATAAGTAAATCGATTGACGTTTACTAATCGATTCTATAATTGTCCATGTCCGAATTGCAATTCCATCTAAAAATGTATTATTTCCCCCACCTCTTGTAGCAACTGATCTGAAAACACCTATTTCCCAATATAACAACATATTGTCAGTGTTGTAACTACTGTGTTGTGATAGTTACGCCACATATTTGCTATATATATATATATATTACATTTAGGTTTAACTTACATTTTAAGACAATTATGAAGAAAACTAGTTTTCCATGAAATAACCATGCCACCTGTGCATCAGGACATTAATTAAATTTCATTGTAACCAAAGATCAGTTTACCGTGGCCATTTATTTGTATGTACACTGTTTATTGTATTGTATTTTGGTACTGGTATCAATTTGTATTTCAATTATTTTCAGAAAAAAAGGGGACAACAAAAAAATGTCATTATTGGCTTTATTTTAACAGAAAATCTTATCATACAGTAAGCAAATCTTACTGTAATCAAATCACAATTTTGGCTTTAAATAACAGTGAACAAACTCTTGTAGTAGTAAGCAAATGGGTAAGAAAGGCTCCTAATTTGGTTGCTGACAAATGCAGTAACATATTGTGTCATTTCCAATTGTATCATCTTGTCAAAATTATGAGAAGCAAGCGGTAGAAAATGGATAGATGGATGGGTGATTAATCTGCATGTTTATTTACTGTTATCTAGTTATATTCTGTTTTAACATGTTCTATCTACACTTATATCGAAATGTATTAGACACTTATTTTTCTGTTTGGATTATTTACACAAGTTTTGGGTGGTACTACAAATTTGGATATCGGTCCAATACCAAGTAGCTACAAGATCACATTTGGTCATATGTAAAGTCCTCGTGTGTCCAAGGACACATTTCTAAAGTTACTATAAACAATAAAACAATTACAAAAGATTGTGATTAAAATGCTGTTAAATGAGAGTTAAATTATGTGATAGCTGTGCAGCAGTAAAGAATGAATAAAGTCATTAGAAGAACCGTATATACAATATCATATGACCTGAGCTCAGTCCAAAGCCAACGTACATTAAATCACTGCTTGAAAGTGGACACCAGATCACATTCATTAAGTGACGGCAGACTTGCACAAATAGATCCTATCTTCATGTATACAGGTAGCAGAAGTTTGAATGAAGTAAACAGGCAGCTCTCTTGGACAGGTCTTTCTAAATTATGTGACCAAAGATGATAGCCAGAAAGAAATGACAAAACTGCAGCCCATCTGTAAAAGCACTCTCAAGACAGTAACATGACTCGAGTAAAGTCCCCAATTAGGATAAAATATCAATAGCGGCTACAGCGGTAGTGACCTCATGCTGTCTTTTTGACAGAAGACGCACGGGCACTAACAAATGCAGCAATGTGTCTTGTCCTATTAACTTGAAATGTCATGCTGATATTGGTAAAATAGGTATTTGAAATATTTTTCTTTTCGAAAAGTGTTTAAGTACAAATATGCAATAAAAACTTTTGTTCTTCAACAAACCAACGACCTACTATTAAAGGTGATGCGGCAGAAATTAAGAGTCTATATTTTAATGAGTGGATGTGACCAATAAAAAGCAAATATACATTCAGTTGTGATGCATAACAGTACAATTCAAGGTCTACAAAAAGGCAAAGTGCTTGGACCATTGATGGGAAAACTACGGCCCACGGGCCACATCCGGCCCATTGGTCTTTATAATTTGGCCTGCCAAATATTAGAACAAAAATGCCACAACAAAAGTGATATTAGACTTTGACGCACTGGGAAAAAAGGGTGATCAACAACACTGCCCCCAAGGAAAGAGAATGTAAGTGTTAACACTAATACCATTTTTAGGTTTCGTTGAGGTTTTGATATGATATTGTTGAAAATAGATGTATAGCCCATAATTTTTTCCAAACGGTGCCTGTCACACGGCAGTAAAACGGTTGATCAAACAAAACAGAAGTCATCGTCATGGATTCACTAACTACAAAAGCTAGCTTTCCAATCAGCTAAACAGACTCAATAAATCCCCGATGCGATTTTGATGAATTTACAAAAGTGAAACGATACAAAAAGAATACCATTGTAAGTTGATAATACTAACAGAGACACTAGTAAACGTGTTAGCATAGTAGCTAATGCTAACAACGCTAGCTTCATAACATTACCATAGCACGAACAAATATGCATAAAAACACTCTTACACACATGAGACGGTTTAGTAAGTAATTTTTTTTAGTTATACTGTAAATCATACAAACGTGTCTTGGAGTAATAAAGAATCCGTGAGTTCACGCTATGGACGGCGAGAAGACCGAACGGCAAGTATACATCCAGTGGGTTCGTAGCTCAGTCTAAATAAAAGGGCAATGTAGCAAATGCAGCACCTGCAATGAGCAAACTAGTCCAAAGATGGCGCCATAGCACAAAAAAAACACTTATTCAGTGTGTTTGTTTTTGTTTTTTTTAACTATTTACATTACAGCTAGCCGTCAGCGAAGAAAAATCAATAGATTAGCCACACTGTTTTATAAACCACAGGGTTTAAAGCCTAGGAAAAAATTAGCGCCTTATAGTTTGGATTTAACACTACATTTGCATTATCCCCTCCCAGTATTGTGGCCACACACACGATCAGCATATATTTTGCATATAAATGAAAAATGGGTTGTGCGCCTTATTCTGCTATATTTAACAGATGCAATCCACTTTGTACACACACACACATAGATCAGCACCACCCGCGACCCAAAAAGGGACATGCGGTAGAAAATGGATGCATGGAGCTTTGCGTGTGCTATCACGGTTTGCATGTGTTTTAGTACACGCAAACCTTTAGTAAACCAGGCCCTTAGGATTGAATAGGAGTACGGCCAGAGTGACGGGGCTCCACTACCCTGGTTCTTCTCACTTTTGGCCAGCACTACCAGTGAGGCTTGCTGGCTATCATGATTCGTCTTTCATCATTAATGAAGTGACATCTCTTTTGACTTGTTTTTATTGTGTGTATGCATGTCAAGTTGGTGAACTGTCTATGTTTTTGACTTAATGGACTACAGCTCAAATAGGCAGCAGCCCCACACCACCCGAAGAAGGATACGATGTAGAAAATTGATGGATGGATGATTTTCACTTTTATTAAATATTTTAGAATAGGAGGAAGTTTTCTTAAAGCACAACAGGACATCGAGGAGCATAATGAAAATTATAATTATTTTAATAACAATGACAATAATTGTAAAGAAAAACAGCATGATTGCTTTGAAAACATAAGCGCATGACATAATGAACAAAATTACGATTCATATTTGTTGCAGAATCCATCCATCCATCCATTTTCAATAGTGCAGCCCTAATGTTGTATCTACACTGAATTATTAAGACACACAGCAAAAACCATCTCGTAACCTTGCGTAACAAAACATGCTGTATTGACCTAAACGTGCTCTTAGAGTCAGCGCTCTGTTGACTCCGCTGAATTGCTTGCCTAGGGCGTCAGTGCCTGGACACATATAATTAGAAAAGGTCACTGTGCCTCCTGTCTTGTCAACAAAATCACTTCAAGATGACAAATTCTGGCTCAGGCAGGGCCAGATCTCCCTCAGATACCCTTGCCAATCAAGGCCCAGCAGGGTAGGGCTGTCTGAGTAGCCTTAGGTGATTTCTAATTATGTATTTTACATGCCATGCTAAATAGGAGGATGCATACCAATGAGCCATACATTTGGAACTAGGTGTATCCTCTTCAAGGTTGAAGTAACACTATAATGTATAATTTTCTTAAGGCATTAAACTGCCTTGTTAAAACTGTGTACATGTATATACATTTAGTATCTCAACAAAATCCTCTATGCATTTCAAACAAGCACTGATATCTTGCAGTTGAAACTGTCAATTAAAATCAATTGACCTTGAGAACATTTCAGACTTGTTGTCTCACAACCAAGTGCAGCCTTACTCTCTCGTCCACTGCATGATTAAGTGCTAGAGGCTTTCACATCGCTCCCTGGTGGCCTCACTAAGGAACTATTAATCTACGGCTCTCCATATTGCATTCAGATCCGTTTTCCACCGTCCGCCACGTGGCCTGAAGTAAAGGCCAGAAGAGCACCCAGAGGAGTGCACACGCTGTTATGATGTGCTGCTCAGAGACACCTCTGGGTTTCTAAGCACTTCTCCAGACAGTGACTGATGGCCAATTAACCATTTTGAGAAGACTATTGATCACTTGGAGAGGAAGAACATCAAGACCATCTAACTCTCCACTATTGTCACTGTACCAGCATCTACCAAGCACCTACAAACACACGCACACACACAATGAACATACATACACACACACTTCATGTGTACTATAAAATGGGTGAGCTTGTTACAAATCTAACACTAAAGATATAAAAACAGAGTATGGGCTCTGGAAAGTGCCTCTGGCAGAAAACATATGAGTTCAACCAAAGCCACACAGTGTGGAATACCTTTGAAGTGACAGAAAACACCTCAGCAACAAGGGAATTGAATGGGAAGTCCAATGGAATACTTCTGCAATAATCTAGTATTAAACAATTTGATATGTAACAAACAGAGAGCTATATAGCAGTTCAAAAACCTACTGGAAACATTTTACTGCAATGTGACTAGGGTTGGGCAATAACACGATAATATGTATCCCGATAGAAATGTAATCGATATTAACAAAAAATTTGTTGAAACCAGAAGTTGCGAAGCAAGGTTGGTTGCATGAACAAAGGCACTCGCTCCCTGGTAACTGCTGTTGCAGAGAGCGTTTGACATCTCGAATCTATGGCAGTTTTTTGGGTTGTTTTTTTTTGGTGACTTGTCCAGGGTGTACCATGTGCAGCTGGGATAGGCTCCAGCACCCCCCGCGAACCCATAAGGGACAAGCGGTAAAAAATGGATGGATGGATGGATGGATGTTTGTTTGTTTTTTAAACGGACTGTAGTCCGACCAATGTGATCTGTAAATTACGCAAGGTACTTGTTCCCAACAAGACCGGCAATACCTCACCTTTGAGCACAGCCCTAACTTCCTGCCACTAAAAATGCAGAAAATAGTTATATGGTTTCTCTCTGTTTACATGTTCACACTTTAAACTACTTTGTTACATTTTGTAGAGCATTTCCTAAATGTTTCTTATTTTTACACCTACATTTTAGGGGGTTATTGTTAAGTGTTCGATGCGATTTCCTTTCCTTTTGGGGCGGCGTGGTCCGGTTGGTAGACACGGCTGTGCCAGTAACTTCAGGGTTCCAGGGTCGATCCCGCTTCCGCCATCCTAGTCACTGCCGTTGTGTCCTTGGGCTTTACTTTACTTTACCCACCTGCTCCCAGTGCCACCCACACTGGTTTAAAAGTAGCTTAAAGGCCTACTGACCACGCAGTCTGATAGTTTATATATCAATGATGAAATCTTAACATTGCAACACATGCCAATACGGCCGGGTTACATTAGTAAAGTGCAATTTTAAATTTCCCGCGAAATATCCTGCCGAAAACGTCTCGGTATGATGACGTTTGCGCGTGACGTCACGGATTGTAGCGGACATTTTGGGACACCATTGTGGCCAGCTATTAAGTCGTCTGTTTTCATCGCAAAATTCCACAGTATTCTGGACATCTGTGTTGGTGAATCTTTGATGAATTGTTTAATGAACAATGGAGATAGCAAAGAAGAAAGCTGTAGGTGGGAAGCGGTGTATTAGCAGCGGGCTGCAGCAACACAAACACGTAGCCGGTGTTTCATTGTTTACATTCCAGAACGATGACAGTCAAGCTTTACCATTGGCCTGGGACAAGCTTTACCATTGGCCTGGGACAACAGACACTCTTACCAGGAGGACTTTGAGTCGGATACGCGGTACCGTGAGTATGCAGCTGCGGCTTCCAAACATTTGATCGCTTGCCCGTACGTGCGTGCCGCTATGTGCATGTCACGTACGTAACTTTGCGGAAATATATGTGCTGTATGAACTTTGCGGAGGTGAACGGTACTTTGGGCTGTGGGATTGAGTGTGTTGTGCGGGTGTTTGATTTGTATTGGCGGGGTTATATGGACGGGAGGGGGGAAGTGTTTGTTATGCAGGATTAATTTGTGGCATATTAAATATAAGCCTGGTTGTGTTGTGGCTAATAGAGTATATATATGTCTTGTGTTTATTTACTGTTTTAGTCATTTCCAGCTGAATATCAGGTCCCACCCGCCTCTCACAGCATCTTCCCTATCTGAATCGCTTCCACTGCCCTCCAGTCCTTCACTCTCACTTTCTTCATCAACAAATCTTTCATCCTCGCTCAAATTAATGGGGAAATCGTCGCTTTCTCGGTCCGAATCGCTCTCGCTGCTTGTGGCCATGATTATAAACAATGTGCAGATGTGAGGAGCTCCACAACCTGTGACGTCACGCTACTTCCGGTACAGGCAAGGCTTTTTTATCAGCGACCAAAAGTTGCGAACTTTATCATCGATGTTCTCTACTAAATCCTTTCAGCAAAAATATGGCAATATCGCGAAATGATCAAGTATGACACATAGAATGGATCTGCTATCCCCGTTTGAATAAGAAAATCTCATTTCAGTAGGCCTTTAAAGATGTAAATAATGGGCTTCACTATGTAAAGCGCGTATAGTCTCTAGAGAAAAGTGCTACATACATATAATTCACTGCATTTCACTTCACTTTTTGCCTGGATACCTGAGGGGACTATCTGAAGAAGGTAACATTTTAAATAAAAATGTTTACATTTCATATATTTTTTCTCTTGGTCCTTATTTTCGGTATGTCATAAAAAATGGCAATAAGTGATCAACCGATAAAAAACACTGATATCAAGATACAGTTTTCAGCTATATTACCCAGCCCTTAATGTGACATCACTCCTGAAATATTGCATTACATTCTTCCTCTATTACGTTAAGCATGCAGTGTGCACTTTTCACCAAGGAAGATGCTACTCCTCTATTGTATTTCATTTAGTTTTTCACCTTTTTTACATGACAATAATACATTCATTTACTTTATGGACATGTATGTATTAAAAAAGCTTGTTAAAAATAAGTGTACCAAATTGATGATAGATAAACCGTCTTATAGCCCTTTACTCAAGAAAGTAAAGATGGACGCACAACATTTTTAATGAAAACCCTGCTTTACATGAAAATGAAGATCAGATTAATAAATGTGATTATGAACTCATTACATGCATTTTATATTTGTCATTTGTTGACATCACAATGCATTATTTTCACTATTGAGACTGAAAACTAAGTAACTTTGTGGCCAAAGAAAGTTGCAAGTGCAAACACTTTGATAAAGGTGAGAAACCCTACTGAATTAAAGAAATAACTCATCGCTAAGTACAAAAGTGGCATTCGTATGGCTCTCCCTTCCTCTCCTCCCTCTACACTCATCATAGTCTTTACCAACAACAGTCTTCAATAAAGGTAAAATGTATGTTAAATGTATCATTAATTTATCCTTTATATGTATTTCATATTTGTTTGTGTTTTGTTGTGGTATCTGTAATGGATTAATTGGATTTTCATTATTTCTCAGAGGAAAACATGCTTCAGGTTTTGTTCAGTCTTTGTCTGATCTGTTGGAACAAATTGGAAACTGTGGTAACGCTGCACTATGAATATATGGACGTATGTGTCCTTTTTGCAGTTTGTACAAGAGCGTAACCTTCAGTTGGACTACAACTCTGAAAATGTTTCTTAAACATCGCATCAAAATGAACAAGATCAGAAATGTCATGAAGTCAGAGTTACACTGCTGGCCTTTTGGATTTAGTTTAAAAAGGGACACATACCATTCACTTTATTACTGGCACCCAATGAGGTATGTGGTAATCGTATTCCACATCAGGGGTTAGAGGTCAATGTTATGCTAGTCAGATAGAAACACACACACATTGATGATGTACAGCATTCCAGGAGGAGAACAGCCAAACTTCATTCCCTAAGCGCTTCTCACATGGACCTGAATCACAGAAATGGGGTAATTGAAACAAAAGGGCAGAGTTTGACAGAGATGTAGTGCCTTTGCAAAGCCTCTGCATAGACTGCAGAAAATAACACCTTCCCCTCTGCAAGGTTCATCCTCCAAGTGTCCTCAGTAATGTCTGTGTCCTTTTTAAACTCCTCAAATGTTGCCATTTGCACATGATAAGCAAAGGGACGTAGCTCGGTGAACGATAAGCTGACTGGGCATTTGTCACCAAATGGAGCGTGTTTCTCTATTGTTTTAACCTGACCTGTGATGACATCCACGGTTTACTTCTTATCAATGAGTGCTGGACTACCATCCCCACCTCCATTAATCACTAACTCTGCACACAAAAAGTTACATTGTTGTCAAAAAACATGCATATAAGATGTCGTCTTCAAAGAAAATGGAGTTGAATAAGGAAATGATGCCGATTTTATCTTCTTGGGTGAGTAGGATAGTATACCGTGCACCGGTAGTTTTTGGCATTGGTTCCTAATTGGGTCGTCCAGGAAGAAAAGCTTTTTTTTGACACTGAATTCATGTAACTCAATTTTTCGTGTTTAAATTTTATAAACTGAATTTTGTTTACATCAAATTATGCTGTCAATTTCATTGAAAACAAACGTGTTAGCAAAGTTAGTGTGTTTAAAAATTCAGTGTTTTAAAATTCAGTGTATAAAAAAATCCTCCATCCATCCATTTTCTACCAGTTGTCCCGATAATTCAGTGTAAAAAAAAAATCAGTGTATATTAATTCAGTGTATAAAAATTCATCCATCCATTCATTCTCTACCAGTTGTCCCGCTAATTCAATGTAAAAAAAATAAATCGGTGTATGTTAATTCAGTGTATAAAAATTCATCCATCCATTCATTCTCTACCAGTTGTCCCGCTAATTCAATGTAAAAAAAATAAATCGGTGTATATTAATTCAGTGTATAAAAATTCAGTGTTTAAAAATGTGTTGCTTCAAAAAGCAAGACTCACTTCCGGTAAATTAAGATGAAGAAAACGATCCTGTCACAGAACCAGTCAATGAGGTGTCAAATTTGAAGTCACTTGACAAAGATCTTGCAAAACAGCATAAAAAAGGAAGTTAACTGGGTTACGTCGGCATAATACAACATAATTAACATTTCACTGCGGTCAACTGAATATTTTCAAACTACAGAAATTATTCTAATGGTTAGAATCTGCACTTTTTAATGACATACGGAGGTCTCCTTCATGCAGACCGGGCACAAACAGAGTGGGCGGGGCTTGTTTACAGAGCAAAAAAGCCTGAGTGTCAGACATTAGCAGATTTCTACAACAAAGTTCTGCAGAACAGTGATATTATATTGAGTATGTAGATGTTTTTACCCATGGCGTTTATGTTTCGCCATGTTTGTTGCATCTTTGTAGTTCTTGCTCGATTATAAAAGATGTCAATCAAGGAGGTGGTCGAGGAACTTGGAAAGTAGAGGAGCAATATTCATATATTCTCATTATTCATTGTTTTATTGTTCATACATAATATTGTAAATCCCACATTCTGTGTTTTCATGTATTTCGAGTGTCTTATTCAGTAAAAAACTAAATAAACCATCTCAAAAACGGAACAAACTAGTTTTTTACTGAATTAAATGACAGAATGTACATAAAAATACACAATGTGGGATTTACAATAAATATAACAAAAAAAACACGGAATATAGAGAATAAATGAGCGTTGCTCTTCTCCTTCCTAGACCGCCCACTTGATTGACATCTTTTATAATCGAGCAACAACAAAAAAGATCAACAAACAAGGCAAAACAAACACCAAGGGTAAAAAAAAAACATCCACATACTCGATAAATCACTGTTCTACAGAACTTTGTTGTAGAAATCTGCCTCCGTCTGACACTCGCTAGCAGGCTTTTTGCTGTGTAAACACATACTTGCCAACCCTCCCGTTTTTAGCGGGAGAATCCCGATATTCAGCGCCTCTCCCGACAACCTCCCGACAGAGATTTTCTCCCGACAAACTCCCGGTATTCAGCCGTAGCTGGAGGCCACGCCCCCCCCAAAAAAAGTCTGCCGCAGCTGCGATTGGACCTGACCAGCCTCCGGGTACAAGTACTGGAGTACCAATTGCTTGCCAGGGAAGATTTTCCCCAGGAAGCAAGGATTGACCGGTTTTGGGCCATGCTAGGGAGAGATGGAAGATTCCACACTCTCGTGCATTTGATGAAAGCACTTTTGTGCGTGCCACACAGCAATGCATCATCAGAGAGGGTGTTCAGCATGGTTAGAAAAATAGTGACAGAGAATAGAAAGAAGATGGACAATTCAACCCTTAACAAAGCATTGTACTTTCAAGTACAACAATGAGTAGATGAGTGTTGTGTGTGTGTGGGTGTATATGTGTAAATAAATGAACACTAAAATGCAAGTATTTCTTTTATTTATATATATAATAAAATAAATATATATATATATTAGGGCTGCAACTAACGATTAATTTGATAATCGATTAATCTGTCGATTATTACTTTGATTAATCGATTAATAATCGGATAAAAGAGACAAACTACATTTCTATCCTTTCCAGTATTTTATTGAAAAAAAACAGCATACTGGCACCATACCTATTTTGATTATTGTTTCTCAGCTGTTTGTACATGTTGCAGTTTATAAATAAAGGTTTTTTTTGGGTTTTTTTTAAAAGCCTCTGCGCATGCTAATAGCACAGATCCAACGAATCGATGACTAAATTAATCGGCAACTATTTTTATAATCGATTTTAATCGATTTAATCGATTAGTTGTTGCAGCCCTAATATATACAGTGGGGCAAAAAAGTATTTAGTCAGCCACCCATTGACAATCAATGGGTGGCTGACTAAATACTTTTTTGCCCCACTGTATATATATATATATATATAGCTAGAATTCACTGAAAGTCAAGTATTTTTATATATATATATATATATATATATATATATATATATATATATATATATATATATATATATATATATATATATATATATATATATATATATATATATATATATATATATATATATATATATGAAATACTTCAGTTGGTGAATTCTAGCTGTAAATATACTCTCCTCTTAACCACGCCCCAACCACGCCCCCCACCCCCGACCAAGCCCCCCCCCCACACACACCTCCCGATATTGGAGGTCTCAAGGTTGGCAAGTATGGTAAACAAGCCCCGCCCACTCTTCCCCACTCTGTTCGTACCCGGTCAGCATGAAGCAGAGCTTCGTATGTCACTCAAAAGTGCAGATTCATTGGAATAATTTCTACAGTTCGAAAATATCCACTCGGCAGCACTGAAATGTTAATTATGTTGGATAATGCCAGGGTAGTCTAGTTAACTGTCTTTTTAATGATGTTTTGCAAGACCTGTGTCTTGTGACTTTAAACTTGACACCTCATTGGCTGGTTCTAAAATAGGATCGATTGCTTCAGTTTTAATTTACCGGAAGTGATTCTTGCTCCTTGATGCAGCTAATTTTTCGGCACTGAATTTTTCTTACACTGATTTGTTTTACTTTGAATTTTAAAACACTGAATTTTAAATCACTTAAGTTTTGCTGACAATATTTTTTTCAATGAAATTGTCAGCATAATTTGATGTATTACAATTCAATTTACAAAATTCAATCACAAACAAATCATTTACATACATTGAGCGTCCAAAAATGTTTTTATAATAAAGACACAAATTAACCTCCATACTGCTGTTACACATAAAAAGACATAGGGAGATGATAATGAGCTTGGAATGATCACAAATAAGAGAACAACGCCACACAGAAGTTTGTAACAAAAATACTTGGTCCCAGTCCCTTAAAGTCAAGCTCGCTAATAAAAGTTAGTGTCTGTTTGAAGTGAACGCCACTTTACTCATGACCGCCGCGACTGTGTTTTGGTCAACCGTGCTCTAAGTGATCCAGTAATCCACAAGCTAATATTAATCCATTAAACCCAAGTCCATCCATCCATTTTCTACGGTGTGTCCCTTTCGGGGTCACAGGGAAACAAAGTGAAAAATGTAATATTTAAAAAAATAAATAAATACATTTAAGAAATAATCACTGGGTATTTTATTTATAGACTACAGACACATATACATTGGTAACTATCAACACTGGCCTCTGGTCCGTCACTCAAACACGTCCTTGTGCAACATGAACACAAATAACTCCTACTGTTACAACATTCACATCCACCTAACATGCTAATTGACTGTATTGACTATTATGTATATGATATATCATGTAAAAAGTATGTCCTTTTATAATATTTTATATTAGTATATATTGTGGTCTGATGTGTGTTGTATTGACTGTTTATTTTTTTTAAACAATTTATTGAGGGGTACAGTAGGCTATATGAACCAAAACAACCTGCTGCTCAAAATAAATGGCCCCTTGAGTTATTAGTAAAGTTGTTTGAATTGAATGATGACATAACTGCATTGCACACAGTTGACTTCTTTATTAAGTTAAAGTTAAAGTACCAATGATTGTCACACACACATACACACTAGGTGTGGCGAAATTATTCTCTGCATTTGACCCATCACCCTTGATCACCCCCTGGGAGGTGAGGGGAGCAGTGGGCAGCAGAGGTGGCCGCGCCCGGGAATCGTTTTGGTGATTTAACCCCAATTCCAACCCTTGATGCTGAGTGCCAAGCAGGGAGGTAATGGGTCCCATTTTTATAGTCTTTGGTATGACTCGGCCGGGGTTTGAACTCAACCTACCGATCTCAGGGTGGAGACTAACCACAAGGTCACTGAGTGACTTAAACAGTAGGTGTTGATAAAATACTTTCCTGCTGTGAGATGTTACATGATGTTGCTGGTGTACAACCTCTTGTGCTAGGCTTCTCTGACGCACAATGATGTGACACAACAAACTTTTCAAAAGAATATGGCATCTTCGATGCAGTCTTCTCAACTCCCGAATGATGCAATGTTTTGTCACCGACTGCATTTGGCTATTGGTGAGTGACTACAGCTTTATTTACACATACACCAATTTGCTTGAGAACCTATATCTCTCCTTGTAGCAACTTTATCACTAATCTAACCTGTTTATGTTGTTCAGTTCTGTTTGTGACTTAGCACAGCAGCTAGCGAAAGTTCCTCTCTGCTGCTCGCTCGGTGTGTCAAATGTTTAGCTACTCTTTAACCCGTGCGGACTGACCTAGTCTAGCCGCTGGTTGGCTGAAGAGTAGTTTCAAACTGAACAGCCAGCAGCTTTCACTGCATTGAGCTAATAGAAGCTCCATCTATCCCCACATATAAGCACGAGGCTATAAACCTAACGTTAATAAACAAAATTAACAAAAATTGCTATGACCTAGTAATGGCTAGCTAATTACTTTATAAGAATAAGCAACATGTTACGTTACTACTTATTAGAGTTAGAGATGTCCGATAAATATTATATTATCGGCCGATAAATGCTTTAAAATGTAATATCGGAAATTATCGGTATCCGTTTCAAAATTATCGGTATTGGTTTCAAAAAGTAAAATGTATGACTTTAAAACGCCGCTGTTTACACGGATGTAGGAAGAAGTACAGAGCGTCAATAAACCTTAAAGGCACTGCCTTTGCGTGCCGGCCCAGTCACATAATATCTACGGCTTTTCACACACACAAGCAAATGCAATGCATACATGGTCAACAGTTATACAGGTAACACTGAGGGTGGACGTATAAACAACTTTAACACTGTTACAAATATGCGCCACACTGTGAACCCACACCAAACAAGAATGACAAACTCATTTCGGGAGAACATCCGCACAGTAACACAACATAAACACAACAGAACAAATACCCAGAACTAATTGCAGCACTAACTCTTCCGGGACGCTACAATATACACCCCCGCTACTCCCCCCCCCCACCCCCCCCACCCCCCACTTCAACCCCCCCCCAACCTCAGTCCCAAATTCCAAGCTGCTGTTTTGAGGCATGTTAAAAAAAATAATGCACTTTGTGACTTCAATGATAAATATGGCAGTGCCATGTTGGCATTTTTTTCCCATAGCTTGTGTTGATTTATTTTGGAAAACCTTGTTACATTGTTTAATGCATCCAGCGGGGCATCACAAGAAAATGAGGCATTATAATGTGTTAATTCCACGACTGTATATATCGGTATCGGTTGATATCGGAATCGGTAATTAAGAGTTGGACAATATTGAACTATCGGATATCGGCAAAAAAGCCATTATCGGACATCTCTAATAAGAATTAATACTCCCAACACTGGTTATCTAGCCATTAAACTCTTAGGCAACCTTAAGCTCTTTACACATTTTGTTTAAGATACCGGTATATGTCGTATATCGCCATTCAGCCAAAAAATACCGTGATATCAGTTTTGATCCATATTGTCTAGCCCTAAAAGTACAGATGAAAACCGGTATTAATGAGAAATATCGATATTAGTATCAATAAAATCCTAACGATATACATTCCCTATTTTCAAGCAAAATCTGCTTTCCTTTTACTTCAATATAGATGCATTCTAATGATATAAAGTGCTTGAAAAATCAAACATTTGTGCAATAATATTAAAAATAGACAGAGTAATTTTAAACCTCTGAAATATCCTGCATTGTTGTGTAATAATTGAGTCGATTCTGGCAGTTGAGAGGATAATTAATCCCTGCCCCAGTACACCAGTCTTTTGGATGCATGTATCCTTTTAATTCATTTCCAATGACTAGAGGGCAAACACAAAATAATTTGCTGGTGAATTATAACTTGTAAAGACTATCCCCACACACGCATTACATTTGAATCATTTGCCATGCATCAAGCATTGGGAGGAAACCAAGTCAGTTTAAAATTCCATTGACTAGGAGGCTATTCCCCCCAATAAATTATGTTAATTTCAGCCTTGCTTCTCCTTATCACGTTCTTTAGTTAGTCAATGAGGAGAGACAAACTGTCAGCAAGAAAGACAACACTGGGATGAATTACATTAGAACAATAAGAGCCGTCTGGCAAATTAAATCCTTGCATTAGGAAGCGGTGGGCACCAGAAATTTACAGGATTATGCAATAGATTCCTGCCTGGTGTCACTGAATGGCCATGTGCTTGCATCATCACAAAATACACACCTTGTGGAAATGGCTCACACAAGTAGGATGGTGGCTGTGTCCAATTCCCATGCTCCCTCCCTGAACTTGACAACAATTGCCTGGCAACACACTCAAGGGGAAAAAGGGGAGGGAGCGGGGGCTAACAATGCTATATCCAGGATTTATCAGCTCGGATTCCAGAATTTTTCTTTTTTTTTCGCATGGTGAATGATCGTAACCAAGGCCTAATGGCGGAAAAGTTGAGGTGACTCGCTAAAGAAGCAAAAGGATCTTAGGACTGCACAAAAAACACAAAGCTATCCACCAAGCATGTATTCAAAGCTTTGTGGAAACACCATCCAACACACACTTTACATACTGAAGAGATCAAAACACAGGCAAAGTAGTACAGTACTTTGTTCCTGGGGCTCAAAGTGTACCCACTCACAACACGGCAAAAGCAAAAGTGCTTGGCAAGCTAAAACCAAGACTGACAGGCCTACCTTTATTAATGACAGAGTTATTTTTCTCGGCAGAAGAAAAAAGACAAGACGGCTTTTGATACAGGCGAACGCAGAGTCAGCAGCCTTGTCTCTCAGAGGGTTGTTTGACTGATCTTAGTGGAGACTGTCCGTCCTGATGTAGGAAGAATTGGCTACTGTATTACCTGCAATCCATTTCTGGCACTTGTCCGTCCTATAAAGGGAACCCTGATGGGAGTAAGCATGCCTACATTGACCTGATACGTGACAGAGATTGACAGAGAGGTAAGGGAGTGTGTGCCTAGAAACCTGACACAGAAGACGAAGAGGATAAAACTGATCCAACATGCCCTGTTCACCTCAACACTGAACACATGGGAGTGTACCACAGCATGGAAGGGAAGGAAAAACACCCTGGATGCACTGCCAGTCGATCAGTAATGAAAGTCAAACAGTATTGCCCCTGCGGGGATTTTCAGACTCAACCTGACCTAAAGCTTCACATCTTCACAAGAAAATGAGACTGATTGTACAGGATCCCGCCACCTATATAAAAGACTTTAATCATATGCATACTGATAGAGGCACTGCTACTTAAATTGGTAGATGTAGTCCCTGGGGATCGACTGTTTATTTAGCCTTAATATATTCATAATTAAACCCTAATTGATGCAAGAGAAAAGCCCGCTTAATTCATCATCATCCCCGTGCCCTGCAGCAAGACAATTACACAACTTTAACATCTTTGTCTTCCGTCTAAAAGCGAGGTTAACAAGTTTTGAGCAAGCCAAAAATGCAAATGGTGTGTGAAATGCCCTTGTTTCCGCACGACAGTGTGAGGAGAATTGTAAAAACGAGGACGATTAGCCGAATTGACATTGGTAAAGTTACTGTAATCTTGTGTGCTTCCTTTGGGCACCACAATAGGCGTATCCGTCTGAACTATTGTATAATACTTGTTCACATTAAGGCACATTTGCATGCAACCGAGAGTCCACGCCGTAAAATGTAATTCATCAATGCAAGTAGATTGTCTCCCAACTCCGTAAAGCTGTCAGCATCCTGCAAATGCAGCAGGATGAGAGTTCTGCTTCGGATGCAGGGGAGGGAAGAAAGACGCGTGCTGCCAAAGGAAGGGAACCAGCCTCCGAATGTACGTGTCCCACCATATCAGCCAGCTGGGGCTGTGCATTGACTGGGCTTACGCTTGTTTATGTGACAGTAAAAGGAGCGCAGTGTCACTGTGCATTGTCATTCATTATACAAGAACCCATCTGGTCAAGCACCATAGTGCAGGTTCCTCACATTTCCAGCCATGCAGGTGCATCTAACTTCCTGTAGAGTGGGGAAGGACAATGCGGCTTTATTAGAACAAATCAACACATTAGGCTAAATGTCAAGGTTTAGAGGCCAATTGATGGCTCTCAGGAATGCATGAACGACGTCCGTAAGTTGGTAGAAGGTTGTCAAACAAACGTACACGTAGCGGCTGGCATGACGAGAAAGATAAATAAATAAATGAATAAATATATAAATAAATACAAGCGAGTTACTTACCGGTGCAGGTGACGCCGGTGAAGCTGAGCCAAAGCACTAGTAGGGTCTCGCCGAGTCGACGGCGGACAAAGGGAACCACGAGTAACGGCATATTCGTCTCTTCTTTTTTTTTTAATCAAGTTTTAAAAGGAGGAAAGAAGAAACGGTCAGCTTCTAAGTTCCGGAGTGTGTGAAGAGAAGCACTTAAAGACGACGTCAAAGTGTGCTCCTTCAGCACATGTCCCCACGCCGCTCTGCATCCATCCTGGCTGGTCACAACAACGACTCACAGGTGTGGTACAGCCGGTGGTGCCTTCCCGCACCCGCGGAAACCCGAGTAGTCTTGCCTCCCCCACCCCCTTTAAAAAATTAAAAAACGATTCTGTTATTCCTCACAAGAAATAAACATAACAGCCGAACTCCACCTCCGGCGAGCCGAGGGACGCACTTTTTCTCGTCGGGCGTAGAGAGCACTGTGGGCCGAGATGCGGAGGGGGAAAAAATGGTAATAATTGCGCTGAGCGAGGGGAACATCTGCTTGCGCAGCAATGCTGGAGTGCTGAGAGTCCGGGAGAAGGTAAGACTTGTGAAGGCTGGGAGGAGCCGCAAAACCAGGAGCGGATCGCAAGTAAAAGGTGGCCGGGGAGTGTCCAAAACACGCCTGTTCAATCTGGGAGCATAGGCGCCGATCTACATTCCTGCCAGTAGGTGCTCGGTTTGTATTTATTAGTGTTGTCCCGATACCAACATTTTGGTACCGGTACCAAAATTATTTCGGTACATTTCTAAATAAAGGGGACCACAAACAATGTCATTATTGTCTTTATTTTAACAAAAAAAATCTTACGGTGCATTAAACATATGTTGCTTGTTGCAATTTTGTCCTTAAATAAAATAGTGAACATACAAGACAACTTGTCTTTTAGTAGTAAGTAAACAAACAAAGGCTCCTAATTTAGCTGCTGTCATATGCAGTGACATATTGTGTCATGTATCATTCTATTATTGTGTCAACATTAAAGTTAAAGTAGTGAAGTGAATTATCCATCCATCCATCCATCCATCTTCTTCCGCTTATCCGAGGTCGGGTCGCGGGGGCAGCAGCCTAAGCAGGGAAGCCCAGACTTCCCTCTCCCCAGCCACTTCGTCCAGCTCTTCCCGGGGGATCCCGAGGCGTTCCCAGGCCAGACGGGAGACATAGTCTTCCCAACATGTCCTGAGTCTTCCCCGTGGCCTCCTACCGGTCGGACGTGCCCTAAACACCCCCCTAGGGAGGCGTTGGGGTGGCATCCTGACCAGATGCCCGAACCACCTCATCTGGCTCCTCTCGATGTGGAGGAGCAGTGACTTTACTTTGAGCTCCCCCCGGATGGCAGACCTTCTCACCCTATCTCTAAGGGAGAGCCCCGCCACCCGGCGGAGGAAACTCATTTCGGCCGCTTGTACCCAGGATCTTGTCCTTTCGGTCATAACCCAAAGCTCATGACCATAGGTAAAGATGGGAACGTAGATCGACAGGTAAATTGAGAGCTTTGCCTTCCGGCTAGGCTCTTCCTTCACCACAACGGATCGATACAACGTCCGCATTATTGAAGACGCCGCACCGATCCGCCTGTCGATCTCACGATCCACTCTTCCCTCACTCCTGAACAAGACTCTGAGGTACTTGAACTCCTCCACTTGGGGCAGGGTCTCCTCCGCAACCCGGAGATGGCACTCCACCCTTTTCCGGGCGAGAACCATGGACTCGGACTTGGAGGTGCTGATTCTCATCCCAGTCGCTTCACACTCGGCTGCGAACCGATCCAGTGACAGCTGAAGATCCTGGCCAGATGAAGCCATCAGGACCACATCATCTGCAAAAAGCAGAGACCTAATCCTGCAGCCACCAAAGCAGATAACCTCAACGCCCTGACTGCGCCTAGAAATTCTGTCCATAAAAGTTATGAACAGAATCGGTGACAAAGGGCAGCCTTGGCGGAGTGAAGTGAATTATATTTATATAATTTCTCTAGTGACTCAAAGCGCTTTACATTGTGAAACCCAATATCTAAGTTACATTTTTAAACCAGTGTGGGTGGCACTGGAAGCAGGTAAAGTGTCTAGGATGGCAGAAGCGGGGATCAAACCTGGAACCCTCAAGTTGCTGGCAACCGAGCTATACCGTCCCAAAGTACCAATGATTGTCACACACACACTAGGTGTGGTGAAATTTGTCCTCTGCATTTGACCCACCCCCTTGTTCCACCCCCTGGGAGGTAGGAGAGCAGTGAGCAGCAGCGGTGGCCGCACTCGGGAATCATTTTTGGTGATTTAACCCCCAATTCCAACCCTTGATGCTGAGTGCCAAGCAGGTAGGTAATGGGTCCCATTTTTATAGTCTTTGGTACGACTCCGCCGGTGTTTGAACTCACAACCTACAGATCTTAGGGTGGACACTCTAACCACAAGGCCACTGAGCAGGTAAGCAACACATGTTAGCAACAATAGCAGAGCATGTTAACATTTCAAGAGCTTCGCTCGGTTGGCATATTTGCTGAAGAAAAACAAAATGATTAAAGTCACAGCTCACACATCGACAGCTGGCTGATTGATACCTAGCAGAGCTTCAGGCTTTGTTTAAGACGTGTTATGCAGCCTGCTAATTACGAAACCGTCCTCCAGGAAGTGGCGGGCATATACCCAAGGCAGGCTTACACAGGTCAGAAGTGACAGCATGTCCAACAAGAAGGAGGGTTTTCCTTTGTGATAGTTTCAAAATATCAAACTAGCACTGTAACAAAGATGATAGATGTTGATATTTAAGCATTAAACATGTTACAGCTGAAACCAATCTAATCTACGCCAATTGCTGGGTTGCATATGATGTCGCATCTGTTTTTCTTCTTTGCCACTTAATTCACTTGATGGTCAACCAGCTTGAGCATCCAGGTGAGATGCATGAGCGTCCAGGTGAGATGCATGATGCATGATGCATGATGCATTCCTTGCTCCAGGGAGCAAGGAAACCATTGGCCCTGCTGTAAGCTGACTTTTATTTACGTTTTCCAAGTTAGAATGCTTTTTTTTTTTTAAACCATCCGTCATCATGTCTTTCACAATGATTGTGAACGATAGGCAAAATTGTAATTTATTTATTTTTTGAAAAATCGGCTTGTTCTTGGTGGCTAACAATGCACCTCTAAATCACTCCCAAAACTGTCACCAATACTTCGTTTACATTCTATAACCTGTATCATAACCAAGCAGTAGCAACATTGTTATTGTAAGAGTAAACGCTGATGAACTCATTCTCTAGCGTAGTAACACATCTGCATGCTTCGGTATTAGCCGTAAAAGCTATGCGACAGGACACCAATCTGTAAAAATCACTGTAACATGAACAATCATGTTACAGTATCTGTAAAGTGTTAGCCCACAATTCATGTTGTGTTTGTACACAGCTAGCCAGACAGTGTATGCACTATAGTTGTAATACGACGCATGGTGTGTTGCGTATATCATGATCTATGTTAAAGTGTGACTCACTCCATGGACAGTTGCACGTTTGGTCAAGTTGGCCAGGGACATTTTTTTACGGTTTATTGGGGTAAGCACTCCATTTATGTCAAAATAGCTCGGCTTAAAGTTCCACATTCACCGCTTCGAGTCACACCGACCTCACTCTCTCGGCTACTGTCTGCTCCAACGTCTCACCCTTCCTTCGTGCTGGCTTAGAAGCAGTAGTTCATCCTCCGTATATAGAGGGGTTTGGACTTTTCCCGGAAGTGCATTGCTGGAATCCTTTTTTAAGGGTGGAGCGTCATCGTTCACGGTAGCGCTACATGTAATATTTCCGAACTATTCAGTGGAAAATAACATTGCAGCGGCTGTGATATGATGGAGATATACTGTGAGTCATTTAATAAGTAATCCCTTTGTCGTTTGATGTGTATTTGGTGATAGTAATGTAAAGGTGACTATGGGTGTTATTTCATGTATAGTTAAAGTTAAATTACCACTGATAGTCACACACACACACTAGGTGTGGTGAAATTAGTCTCTGCATTTAACTCATCCTCTTGTTCCACCCCCTGGGAGGTGAGGGGAGCAGTGAGCAGCAGCGGTGGCCGCGCCCGGGAATCATTTTTGGTGATTTAACCCCCGATTCCAACCCTTGATGCTGAGTGCCAAGCAGGGAGGTAACGGGTCCCATTTTATAGTCTTTGGTATGACTCGGCCGGGGTTTGAACTCACGACCTACCGATCTCAAGGCGGAAACTTTAACCACAAGGCCACATAGCAGAACTATTAGGATGCTCTAATAATGTTTAAAAAACATATTCAGAAGGCTGTAATTTTTTTATGATCTAACTATTTAAATCTAGTTATGATAATCCTACTTTGCGCAAGTTTGTTTTCCACGGTCAGGCCTGGAACCAATTGCCGGTGATAAACCAGGGATGACTATAATGTGTACCTACTAGTGTTGTACCTACTAGTGTTAAATCTATTTAAGGCTAAATGAAATGATCAGTTACTGTACGCATTCTGCAAAAAAACGAGAGATGAGCTCCACTGTATTCATGCTATCATGAAATTAACTTCAGTTTCTTAACACACAGATTACTTTTGATTGAGAAACAGTATAGTATGTTGAAACAAAAACAAAGTGCATTGTTTTAATCCCATCCCATTTTCTACCGCTTGTCCCGTTCGGGGCCGGTACCAAAATTAGTTCGATACTTTTCGATACTTTTCTAAATAAAGGGGACCACAAAAAATTGCATTATTGGCTTTATTTTAACAAAAAATCTTAGGGTACATTAAACATATGTTTCTTATTGCAATTTAGTCCTTAAATAAAGTAGTGAACATATTAGACAACTTGTCTTTTAGTAGTAAGTAAACAAACAAAGGCTCCTAATTAGTCTGCTGACATATGCTGTAACATATTGTGTCATGTACACTACCGTTCAAAAGTTTGGGGTCACCCAAACAATTTTGTGGAATAGCCTTCATTTCTAAGAACAAGAATAGACTGTCGAGTTTCAGATGAAAATTCTCTTTTTCTGGCCATTTTGAGCGTTTAATTGACCCCACAAATGTGATGCTCCAGAAACTCAATCTGCTCAAAGGAAGGTCAGTTTTGTAGCATCTGTAACGAGCTAAACTGTTTTCAGATGTGTGAACATGATTGCACAAGGGTTTTCTAATCATCAATTAGCCTTCTGAGCCAATGAGCAAACACATTGTACCATTAGAACACTGGAGTGATAGTTGCTGGAAATGGGCCTCTATACACCTATGTAGATATTGCACCAAAAACCAGACATTTGCAGCTAGAATAGTCATTTACCACATTAGCAATGTATAGAGTGTATTTCTTTAAAGTTAAGACTAGTTTAAAGTTATCTTCATTGAAAAGTACAGTGCTTTTCCTTAAAAAATAAGGACATTTCAATGTGACCCCAAACTTTTGAACGGTAGTGTATGTTCTATTATTTTGTCAACATTATTAAGGACAAGTGGTTAGAAAATTAATTATTCATCTACTTGTTCATTTACTGTTAATATCTGCTTCCGATACCAAGTAGTTACAGGATCATACATTGGTCATATTCAAAGTCCTCATGTGTCCAGGGACATATTATTATATAGTGTATAAACATAATATATTATATAGTGTATATACATAATATGAATTTTAAAAAAACGAAAGAAGATGTTGTGATGCCAACAAATATCGAAGTAATCATAGTAGTATCGACTAGATACGTGCCTGTACTTGGTATCATTACAGTGGATGTCAGGTGTAGATCCACCATGGCATTTGTTTACATTTTGATGCCGGTGAGCTACGGTGTGTAGTGTAGCATGTTTAGCTATTCCTTGTCCTGCAAGAAACGTACTTTATTTGTCGCCATGGAGGCAAGGATTAGTGATTTAGAAGTAGCTAAAACACTGCCGACGGCGGATGGACGTTAGCCACTAGCTAGCCATGTCTTAAAGCACCTCTTCCTGAGGGCGTTTCAGTGTTATAACTTCACCTTTATCGTTAGTTTTTAAGCCAAAATGCGTCCGTTCGCTGCCCCTTTCTGTCTACACACTGTGTCTGCTTGTAAGTACTCCCTAATTGTGTGCCGCCGAACATACTCGTCTGCTCGTAAACCAGCAATGACACGACGTGACGATGACGCGGGCGCGGTGGGGTGCGGGACCGGTATGTTTCAGAGGCGGTATAGTACCGAAAATAATTCATTAGTATCGCGGTACTATACCGTACAACCCTAGTACCTACATTTGTGGCTTTTATATATCGCACCTTGCTGTCTTTTATTGAATATGGTTATTTTTTGCATGAGGGTGTTGCATGCTGCACACCGTTGTCGGACAAACACGGACGAAGAAGCATGAGGATTAGCGCTCCTGTGTGAGCGCACACCTGTCAGCAAACTCACACCCGGCTGTGACTTACGTTCCAGATAGCATTTCCTCATTTTCCCAGAGTGTCAGTCGAGTGATTATCGGACTGTTGAGCTGTGCTTTTTTATACAACGTCGCCACAATCCTTTGCAGATTATTAATACGCTTCGGGGGAGGGGGGTCTTCTTGTTTATTCCTTTTGTCTCTTGTCTGCATACTAGTCAGAGGAATATTAAGTGGAAGTGGAAGCGCAGAACTGGACTAGCGTCTTACTAGCTAATTATGAGGCTCATGTAGATGAATGATTCCTCAGCTCGAGCTCAGCTATTGTACAAACTCATTAAGCCTTCTCTCCATCCAATATTCCTTGGTAAAGGTCAAAGTCAGAGGCGGAATGACAGTATAAAGCATAAGCCTTCAGCAGGATAGCTCCCAATCACAACCTGTCGGGTGCTTGTGCATGGGTAGGGATGGGATGGCGGAGGAAAATAAGAGAATGACTCAGCCTTGGATACTTATGAGGCTGCTCCTAATGGTTTGTCTCATTCTGCTAATCTGTTATGTGGCCTGTTATGGCGCTGGCTGGATTGTCTCTTTCAGTCATATGTTTGTTTTTTTTCCAGGAAAGCACCTACACTACATTTATTTCAGAGGCTAAATAAAGACACACTTGTCTCTGCAATGATACAGGTCAAACACAAATGCCAGTGGACCCTTTGGCCTACGGTGCAACATAGCGTAGGGTTGCCAACCGTCCTTAGAAAAACAAAAGTATATGCTTTCCATACTGCGCCTCACAGACTTGGAATAAAATCCCAACCTCAATACGTGAACTGCCAACACTCATCTCCCTCACGAACCAGCTGAAGTTGTGGCTACTGGACAATCGCACCTGTCAACATGAACAGTAACAAGGAGTGCAAGTAAAGTTAAGTTAAAGTACCACTAACAGTCACACACACACTAGGTGTGGCGAAATTATCCTCTGCATTTGACCCCATGTTAAATAAATAATGATAAATGGGTTGTACTTGTATAGCGCTTTTCTACCTTCAAGGTACTCAAAGCGCTTTGACAGTATTTCCACATTTACCCATTCACACACACATTCACGGCAGGAGCTGCCATGCAAGGCGCTAACCAGCAGCCATCAGAGGCAAAGGGTGAAGTGTCTTGCCCAAGGACACAACGGATGTGACTAGAAAGGTAGAAGGTGGGAATTGAACCCCAGTAACCAGCAACACTCTGATTGCTGGCACAGCCACTCTACCAACTTCGCCACGCTGTCCACGCTGTTCACCCCCTGGGAGGTGAGGGGAGCAGTGAGCAGCATCGGTGGCCGCGCTCGGGAATCATTTGGTGATTTAACCCCCAATTCCAACCCTTGGTGCTGAGTGCCAAACAGGGAGGCAATGGGTCCCATTGTTATAGTCTTTGGTATGACTCGGCCGGGGTTTGAACTCACGACCTTCCAGTCTCAGGGCGGACACTCTAACCCAGTGGTTCTTAACCTGGGTTCGATTGAACCCTAGGGGTTCGGTGAGTCGGCCTCAGGGGTTCGCCGGAGGTCAAAACACACCCGACTCATCGTGTAAATAAAAACTTCTCCCTATCGGCGTATTACGGATACGGCAACAGCAGAAGTCAGACTGATTTGCAGGTGTGTAATTTGTTGTGAGTTTATGCACTGTGTTGGTTTTGTTCTTTGAACAAGGTGATGTTCATACACGGTTAATTTTGTGCACCAGTACAAAAACATGGTAACACTTTAGTATGGGGAACATATTCACCATTAATTAGTTGCTTATTAACATGCAAATTAGTAACATATTGGCTCTTAACTAGTCATTATTAAGTACTTAATGCCTTATTCGGCATGGCCTTATTATAACCCTAACCCTCTAACCCTGGCCCTAACCCTAACCCTAACCAAATAACTCTAAAGTAAGTCTTTGTTACTTAGAATATGTTCCCCTAGTGTCCAAAAAACTCTAAATTAAGTATTTGTTACTTAGAATATGTTACTAAAAACATATAACTTTGTCTTGAATTTGAAAAAAACAACATTTTATTTTTCACTAAAGAAGGATTCGGTGAATGCGCATATGAAACTGGTGCGGTTCGGTACCTCCAACAAGGTTAAGAACCACTGATCTAACCACAAGGCCACTGAGTGCAAGTAATCAGAATACTTGCACTCATAAGACAATAGAGACTGTGTGCAATCATGGGTTGTGTGCAATAGTGACTGATAGCAATGGTGAGATATCTGCAATAGCAGGATGTACGCAATAACGGGATGTGGACAATAGCGCCATGTGTGTAATAACATAATGTGTACAATAACGAGATGTGTGCAAAAATGGGGTACTTGTAATAATATGGACTCAAACACTAGGGATTAAGCTGTGGAAATGGACTGAGGAGTGTTACGGTGTGTGTGATCCATGGTATGGGGTAATGGGACCTATGTTATCGTAATAGGTTTCATTTGATGTACTGTATTTTTCGGACTATAAGGCGCACTTGAAATCCTTTCATTTCTCAAAAATCGACAGTGCGTCTTATAACTCAGTGCGCCTAATGTACGGAATAATTCTGGTTGTGCTTACCGACCTCGAAGCAATTTTAGTTGGTACATGGTGTAATGATAAGTGTGACCAGTAGATGGTAGTCACACATAAGAGATACAGTACGTGTAGACTGCAATATGACACCAGTAAACAACACCAAAACTCTAAATATTCCATTGAAAATAAAGACCATTACACACGGCACTCAAAAATCTGTCAAAAGTTTTTAGTATGACCTTGAAGCCGCACCGCTTGATGGATTGTTGACCCAATACGGCTACCGCAGTCAGAGATACAAGTACTTTTTTTACCTTCTGGTACCTGATGATGTGTATTTGAGAGCTGCATAAGTCCTGAAAATTTGTGCATGGCCGCCACTGTACTCCGTGCCAATGCCGTAGTCGATAAGCTTCTTCTTTTGCAGTATCTTCTTGTTATGGGACATTCATCCTCTGCTGTTGCCATTTCTAATATAAAGTAGCGTAAAATTCTAACTTATATCTCGCTATGGAAGTGCTAAAAACTACCAGTGTAGTAGGTTTACATTATTTACCCACGGAACTTTAGTTATTAGAGAGTTCCGGTCGGACAGATTTTCACGAGACACATTTCCGGCGTTGTTGCACTAGTGAGCCACGGTTGAGGAGATGCTGCTCTGTTATTGATTTAAGTAAAGTCTGTAAGTCATTAAAACAGTTAGCTCCATCTTTTGACACTTCTTTAACTCCTGTCCTTGCACGCTACACCGCTACAACAAAGATGACGGGGAGAAGACACTGCCGAAGGTGAGCCACGTAAATAAGACCCCCCACAAAAAGGCGCATCTTGAAGATGATCTGTAAAACATAATCTATGCAACATTTTGACCAAAGAACCACCATTACATGTTATGTAGACCACAAGATAGTGTTTTAAATTTAGAAAAAAATCACAATATGACCCCTATAATGCGCCTTATAATCCGGTGCGCCTTTTGTATGAAAATAGACTTGAATAGACCCACTCATCGGTAGTGCGCCTTATAATCCGGTGCACCATATGGTCCAAAAAATACGATAAATGTTTTTACCCTATTGTGACCCCAGCCCCTGGGACTACATATGGAAATGAGCTTGTGGCTAAAATCTGGCATGTTAACATTCATGTTTCTAATATGTTTGTTCATTAACATGCACTGTCCCATTTAAATAATTTCAAATTCCTATTCAAATTCATTGTACAGTAAGTGACGTTTTATTATGTTTGTTGGCTCTCATGAAGTCTGCAGTGAGTAATAATTGGTGATGTTGTCGAAGGAAAAAGTGAACGTTGTGATGCGTTTTTCAAATTAATGCACTTGCAAATGCTTAAAATGATCAGAATACGTAAATATTACATGTTATTATTAGAGATGTCCGATGATGGCTTTTTTGCCGATATCCGATATTCCGATATTGTCCAACTCTTAATTACCGATTCCGATATCAACCGATACCGATATATACAGTCATGGAATTAACACATTATTATGCCTGATTTTGTTGTGATGCCTCGCTGGATGCATTAAACAATGTAACAAGGTTTTCCAAAATAAATCAACTCAAGTTATGGAAAAAAATGCCAACATGGCACTGCCATATTTATTATTGAAGTCACAAAGTGCATTATTTTTTTTAACATGCCTCAAAACAGCAGCTTGAAATTTGGGACATGCTCTACTTGAGAGAGCATGAGGAGGTTGAGGTTGGCCTGGGTTGGGGGGTGGGGGGGGGGGGGGTGTTGTATATTGTAGCGTCCCGGAAGAGTTAGTGCTGCAAGGGGTTCTGGGTATTTGTTCTGTTGTGTTTATGTTGTGTTACGGTGCGGATGTTCTCCCGAAATGTGCTTGTCGTTCTTGTTTGGTGTGGATTCACGGTGTGGCGCATATTTGTAACAGTGTTAAAGTTGTTTATACGGTCACCCTCAGTGTGACCTGTATGGTTTTTGACCAAGTATGCCTTGCATTCACTTGTGTGTGTGAAAAGCCATAGATATTATGTGACTGGGCCGGCACGCAAAGGCAGTGCCTTTAAGGTTGATTGGCGCTCTGTACTTCTCCCTACGTCCGTGTACACTGCGGCGTTTTAAAAAGTCATACATTTTACTTTTTGAAACCGATACCAATAATTTTGAAACCGTTACCGATCATTTCCGATATTACATTTTAAAGCATTTATCGGCTGATAATATCGGCAGTCCGATATTATCGGACATCTCTAGTTATTATGTATGTGCCTGTTACTACATAACATATATACCCTGCAATTAAGTGATCAAACTAATAGACTAATACATGTCTTTATCCACAACGTTTACGCAAGAAAATGGACTCCAGTTCTTTAGATAATGACACACCAAGAGGGGACGACACATGGAATTTGCCGATGGAAAAGGGGCGTTCCAAGTACAGCAAGTTATCTACTGATTACTTAAAAAAATAAATGATATGGGAAATGACTGCCACAATAGTTTTCAGAAGCAGAAAATGCATAAAGAAATGTCTGGAAGCTGTGGGATTTAGGAATAGCATGTCTTTTGGAATAAATAGCAAAACCTTCACGTAGAGTTGTGCCATAAAACCACATTTAGTATTTATTATCTGGGTCGTAAAACCTTTAAGCCATTCACATTTTAAGGTTCTATTCCACTGCATTGGGGTTGACTTCTCCTTTTTGTTGTGTGTGTGTGTCAGAGCTGTCGCCATCTTGGCTCCATGGGTTCAACATCCTGGCCTCATGCCTCCTCCATCACGGCTCTTTAGGGAGTTGACACATTCAGTGGCTCATCGATTTGTGGCGTTGTAATTAATTTTCTCAGCGTCACTGGCTGGAGTTACAGTATCCCGCGAGTTGAAGAGCATGCAACCGATCACAATATGCCAAGCTCGGAGCCACCTCTCCTCTTGTAGTGCGTTGAATTATTTAGAGCTGCTGATGGTCCCAATGAGACTTTGCGACTAATAGATATTAAGAAAACATGAGCCTCATTTGTATGTTACTAATGTGTTTGTGTTCCTGGTCCTCTACATAAACTGCACAATTACGCTCAAGACAAACGTGGCTAAATGAGACAACGGACGCAGTCGATGCACATTGATCCAACGGATGTGTTTGGCATGAAATTAATATTATTTCATGTTTGCAAAATATAAGTATCCCTTGAGGAGGACTTGGTGTATCAGCTTCCGCGGTGACCACAGTTTTGCAGCCTATTGTTTTGTTTATATCAAATTAAACTGCAATGCTCCTCCAGAGAGATATAATTGACCACTGTCTCAGATTAAATGACTGTAAAGATCTTAATAAGCCATCAGTGGATTGCATATTACATTGCGAACCACTTATGAGGACGCAGTCCAGTGAGAGTGAAATTGAGGTTCAGATTTGCACGCAACAGCATTTTTGCTCATAATTACCATACAGAATGACTGTATGAGGATCAATAGTGTAGACGTTTAATTATATATTGTTGATATGGCCTTTAGAAGATTAATTATAAGCTAAACAATTAGATTCTTGTTGGAGGTCTAGTATGACTTTAATACAGGGGTCGGCAACCCAAAATTTTGAAAGAGCCATATTGAACCGCAAATACAAAAAAGTAATCGGTCTGAAGCCGGAAAAAAATCAAAAGTCTTATATAAGTGTTATAATGAAGACAACACATGATGTAAGTGACTAATTAGCTATATTAGCCTATCAAAATGACTATGTGTTGCATGCTGACGCAAATCTTCGTTGACAGAAATGTTGAAATGTAATATTTATTCTACACATTTTTTACAACATCCGAAAACATTAGTAAAACTTCTCAGAGGGTGAGATAACTCCTGGAAATGACTTTTCTTAGAATGGCCAAAGGTACTCACTTGTGTGTGTCCAAGTTAAAGGAAACTGCAGGCTGTCTTCTTCTAATGGATTCATCACAATCTTTGCAAGCCGGGTAACGTTTGCTGTGGTCTGGAACAACATGGCGCACAAACAACTATCAGAAATGCAGCTGATATTACATACAGATATTGTGTCATTAGACATGCAAATTAAATACATGCAAATTAAATACAATTTACTTTACATAAGTGAAGTAAGTTAAAAGAGCTCAAATATACCTACAAACAAGGCATAATGATGCAATATGTACATAAATTTTTTTTCCAAGATGGCGGCGCTTCATGGCGGCAGCTTCTTGCGAGCGCTCCTGGAAGTGTAGACCGATTTGGCAAAAATACCCCTCAATTCAGTCAATTTCATGGCTGGCTCACAGCGTGTTCACTCCGTGATCACTTACGACCGACTTACGATTCTGGATGTGGAGAGATCGGGCCATTTTGGGCTGAAAGATGCGTGTACGGTGGACCTACTAGCTAGCTTGGGAATTCTTCGCGAGCTACATCCAGCAGTGGCCTTTGAAGCAGCGGCGTCCACTATCAGCGGAGACCGTCAACAAAAGAGACGTAAGCGGTGCGCTCGGAAGCAGAAGCGGGGGTGTCGGGCGGGGCTAACAACAAAGCTAATATGTTTACCCACATATGCGGTCCTCTCCAAGGTTTCTCATAGTCATTCACATTGACGTCCCACTGGGGTGAGTTTTCCTTGCCCGTATGTGGGCTCTGTACCGAGGATGTCGTTGTGGCTTGTACAGCCCTTTGAGACACTTGTGATTTAGGGCTATATAAATAAACATTAATTGATTGATTGATGCAGCTAGCCTAAATAGCATGTTAGCATCGATTAGCTTGCAGTCATGCAGTGACCAAATATGCCTGATTAGTTAAGTTAAAGTTAAAGTTAAAGTACCAACGATAGTCACACACGCACTAGGTGTGGTGAAATTTGTCCTCTGCATTTGACCCATTCCCTTGATCACCCCCTGGGAAGAGAGGGGAGCAGTGGGCAGCAGCGGTGGCTGCGCCCGGGAATCATTTTTGGTGATTTAACCCCCAATTCCAACCCTTGATGCTGAGTGCCAAGCAGGGAGGTAATGGGTCCCAATTTTATAGTCTTTGGTACGACTCGGCTAGGGTTTGAACTCACAACCTACTGATCTCAGGGCGGACACTCTAACCACTAGGCCACTGATTAGCACGCCAACAAGTCAATAACATCAACAAAGCTCACCTGTGTGCCTTCACGCACAGTATACAATATTTGGTGGACAAAATGAGACAAAGACGGAGTGGCATAAAACACGTCTTTCTGTGGCAGCGTCGGAGAAAGTCATACATGTAAACAAACTGTTGAGTCACAGTCCACACAACGGTGAGTTCAAGGGTAGTAGAACAAAACGGCGCTTGCCAAATACTCTCATCAGTGAAGCATAAACACAAACATATTAAACAGTGGGCTTTCTAACAATCAGGAAGGTTTGTGTTGTGTTTGTCAGTCTACACCAGGGGTCCCCAAACTACGGCCCGCGTGCCGGATACGGCCCCTTAGCATCCAAAATCCGGCCCGCGGGAAGTCCCAAGTTTTTTTGTTTTTTTTGTATTATTATTATTGTTTTTTAATTTGTCCTTACTAGTCCATTTTCTACCGTCTCCTAGCCACTCAGGCAAATCATATTGTCTAAAAATGCATTTTACCATCGATAACGTGACATGCAGCAAGTGCGCTCTTTAAGTCAATTAGTGCGCGAGGAATATATATGTATGAATATATATATATACAGTGGGGCAAAAAAGTATTTAGTCAGCCACCCATTGATGTGTATATATATATATATATATATATATATATATATATATATATATATATATATATATATATATATATATATATATATATATATATACATATATATATATATATATATATATATATATATATATATATATATATATATATATATGTATATATACATATATATATATATATATATATATATATATATATATATATATATATATATATATACATATATATATATATATATATATATATATATATATATATATGTATATATATATATATATATATATATATATATATATATATATATATATATATATATATATATACACACATATGGACACATATACATATATACACATATACATATATATACATATATACACATATACATATATATATACATGGACATATACATATATACACACATATATACACATTTACATATTATATATATATATATATATATATATATATATATATATATATATATATATATATATATATATATATATATATATATATATATATATATATATATATTTATGTGTGTGTATATATACATATATATATATATATATATATATACACACACACATATATATATATACTGTATATATATATACACACATATATACATATATATATACACACATATATACATTATATATATATATATATATATATATATATATATATATATATATATATATATACATATATATATACACACATATATACATATATATACAGTATATACACACACTATTATGTATATAGTTATTATATATATATATATACACACATATATACATATATATATATACACACATATATACATTATATATATATATATATACATTATATATATATATATATATATATATATATATATATATATATATATATATATATATATATATATATATATATATATATATATATATATATATATATATATATATATATATATATATATATATAGTGCGGCCCCCAGCCAAATTGTTTTACCCCAATGCGGCCCCCGGAGTCAAAAAGTTTGGGGACCCCTGGTCTACACAAACCATATTACAACAAGATACATATTTTTTTCACCCCATTTTTTTTCCCATTTCCACACATTTTTAAAAGAGCTCCACGGAGCCACCAGGGCTCTATAGCCGCAGGTTGCTGAACCCCGCTTTAAAATCATAGCGACCCCGCAGGCTCCTGCAATCGCTCTCGCCAAATTACAGCGAGCGTTTCTCTGCGACGTCACTGTCAGCGTCACTTTAAAGAACAAGACAGGATGACAGTGCCCCCGTTTATAGGGATCACTGCACGCGTTAATGCTTTAATGAGAAATGAAGTGAATCATATGGCCTTCACAGTCACTACATCTCAAGCCAAAGGAGCACATATGGTAGATTTTGGATGAAAGTGTCCTCCTCGTCAACACACGGTCAATGGAGGGTGGGTTATATTTAAGGGGGAATCGCCGCTTATCCAGCCCCCCCTGAGACTCGTGCCTGTACTCCACATGCTCTCCACACACCAGTGGGGATAGATATGATTTTGTTTTGTAATTATTTCACACGA